>NC_056739.1:328001728-328246728 GCF_019279795.1 Protopterus annectens | reverse complement strand
GGGAAAACCTGAATTCCTAGCAAGCAAAAAAAAAAAAAAAAAAACTCTGTCACCACTGTAATTATCTTCATAAACACTCTGCGGGCTATGGGAGACTGAACAACAGAGCTCTGAACTAGTAATGATTGGCTACCAGCTGGAAATGCAGAAATCTTGTGGAAAGCTTCTCTATCTTAAAATGGCAGAGAGAGTCCGAGATCTATGGGGCAGATCCAATAGTCTTTCCTCAGCAGAAGCAAGATGGACTATGACCATCACGAATTTTGTCCACTTGACATACTGATTCAAACAGTTCAGATCCAGAAAGGGCCTGAGGTCCCCTGTTTTCTTCATTATTACACAGAACCAAATAGACACCAGATCCTATATGGAGTTCAGGGACCAAATTAATGACTTTTCCAGCAGCATGGAAATCTCGCTATTGCAAGTTCCGATTGACTTGGCAGAAAAATCAGAACTTTCCTCTTCTTTTTGGGAAGGTGAAAATGGTATGAAATAGCCTCGGGAAACTTGTTTGGCACCAAGAAATCTTTAGTTATGTTTCGCTAATCTTGTGGGTGCAGAGACAAGACTGCCTCCAGACTGCAGAAGCCAGGCAACCCTTCAAGGGTGCTGAAAGGGCTTTTCAACAGAGGGACTATGAAAGCCCTGGTTTTGTGGGCTGCCTAAGACTTTTAGGCAACGTCACTCCTCTGCCATGAGAGGGGAGAGGGACAGCGAGAGACTACTTATCCATCCTGCTGACTCCTAGTTAGTATCTGACTATGGGCCCATCAAAGGTGGCATTAATAAGACATGTTAAAGCTTTTGCAAACTCAAGACACATCCAGGCATGCAGACAAATTAATGCCAGTGCCTACTGCTCTAACCATGCCATCAGCTACGTTAGAAAGTAGTCATATCACTATGTTGGAGGTAGACTGGAAAGTAAAAACTTGGAGTTTATAGTCTTCTGAATGTCAGGAGGCAAATTAAAAAATCAGGACTGAGGATGTGACTGACAGAGCCAAGGAACCAAGTTCTGAATGTCTATCTTAAGATCCAAAAAACAGACAAAAAATGTCAGATCCAGTGATCTCCTGTGTAACAGTCAGATTTTTCCCTTTTGACTTTTCAGCTTCTACCTTTTGACTTTTCCACTTTTCTTTCTGCCTGTCCTTAAGGGATGGTGTCAGATAGAGAGATGGCCACTGAGGAAGGACAATACAGCAGACCCTGTCAGAGTGAGGCGGCCTTTTGATAGTTTCTGCCTCTCCGTTTGAAGGACCTGTGAGCTAAAGGAAGCACAGGCTTGGCATGGTGGGTCAAGGGGGAAGCACTTGCACACAAGGATCAAAGGGGTATGGGTCCTGGGGAGGGAGCTTGTGCTCATACTCCATACATTTCTTAAAGCCCTGTCCATCAGCCATGACTATGTAAATGCAAGACCATCAAAACTCCAATCAAATGTAACAGTACTTTTAAAATATCGGTTATACATTGCTATACAACAGAAAAAATATCTATCCAAGTGAAATATATGTAAATCTAAGATGCTATCATAAAGAAATAGCTTAAGACATGTAATGCCAGCACTATAACCTATTTCTATCACAGGGAAAAAAAACATCTTTAACTTAGGTGAATTAACTGAAGAGGGGAGAATAAAGCAAAGACAAATCTTTCCATGAAGAAATCTGGATCAGTGGTTAAATCTCACCATCTTGGAGATTTGGGGAACCCCTGCAAAAAGGGATCCTCAACACAAAGTGGGATCCAGAATGGTCTGCCTCAGCTATGCCAGCCAACACATGCATGCAATTGATTCTGCTAATCTAGACAGAGCAGAAAATTATAAGAATATCCCTTTTAGAAGTCTAAGTAAAGGCATTTTCCAGATTTTTTTTTATTCACTTATTTACTGCATCTGTTTATCAGGATGGTCCAAAAGGGTAGACAAGCTGGTCTTTTTTTTAGCGAGGCCCAGGGTTTATAGCTCCACAATAAAACAAGTAAACATTAAAACAGACAAGCATAAATACATTTTAGGTCTATACAAGCTGCTCACTGTTGGATAAAGATTTTAAACACCAGATAGTACACAGGAGAAATATTTCATAAAAAAAAGTGTTACATTTGAGGTTAAGAAAATGAAAACGGATCGACAAATAATGCCCTTCGTTACAAAGCTTTGTTTATAGCAGAAACAAAACGAAGAGGCTGACCATAAGTATAGGAGGTACTTTTGAAGTGCAAAGAGCAATAGACCAGACTGGTAATACCAGAAGGATTACGAGCGCCATTTAGTGAGAAGCTATATAGAGGCAGCAGGGAAGCCTAAGAAAAGAGTAATAGGGACATTAGGGAGGCCCAGGAAAACAGGAAGAGGGACAGCATTTAGGTTATCCCAGGACAGCAGTTCTCCAGCTCCAGATTCAGTGATTTAAACCCCAGCAGAGCAGATAACACCCTATATACCAGCTATGTCCATAACCTTATTATCAGATGGTTAAATTATAAAGGTGCTGTAGTCTCTAGTTTATGATAGACCAAAAAGCAAACACTGTTTACCCTAGTAAGGAAAGTTAGGATGACAGCAGACTCCGTAAAGAGCTTGGAGAATACACCAGCTTTTTTTGCTTAACAGCAACATAACCAAGTCCTGAAGTTGCCAGGGTGCACAGTAAACACCTATCTTTGATAACCTTGGTGCCCTGCTATAATGTGTCTAAATACACAACAAGGAGTTTCTGGAGACAAGAGGAGTAAACACAGGCTAATATGATTGACTTCTATCAGCCTAACTGCCTGCTCAAAGGGGAAGGGAGGGAAACATCTGGATTAAACTGTCTTGTTATCCTTTCCCAGCTCAGTGACAAGACTTCTAGGTTCTCAGAGCACCCCCTTTTGCTAGAGAATGGAGAAAAATACACCTACATTGAACATAATCATACATTTATCTGAAAATAAAACATTTTCTGTTGCAAGCATTATACATCACATCTTCTTCATTTGAACATTACATACATAATTCAATTCCTGCCTTCCTTAAACCTCATTATTCCTCAAAAACATTATTCTGCATGTATTGTTCCCACAATTCCCCATTTTTTTCCCCAATGTAATCTGCTCCTACCTTTGTCTAAAGATCCCACTACCGGTTCTTTTAATCACTGTTACTATATTCACCACTTCTAAAACAGCTAGTTTAGACCGACTTCCCATTTTCTAGTAATTGTTTTTTGGCAGCCACCAGAACTCAGCAAGGCCTTACTATGTCTAGGCAATTCAAATCCTATATCACAGCTCAAAATCATTTCCTTAACTGCACACTCACCATTTCTTACACAGTAATCCACAGGGAATTTTCAGAGTCTGCCAACTCGTTGCACTCCCAAAAAAATATGCTAAAATTACCCCTTTCTTCCACATCACACCTGCAATATCTACAATTTACCCAAAGGAAAAATTCTATAGAATCTGCTTGAGGTATAAAAGTACCTATGCAAACACTCCCAAGAAAAATCTTAATCTTGGAGACTGATGCATATATCATCCCATTTTTTCTTTGTGAATTGCTTATCCAATCTTTTCCCAATCCTTTATAACCTCCTCCAATTGATTCCTATAGTTAGCATGCAACATTCTATATGACCTACCAATTATCCCTTTTTACAGGGAGCTTCTGTTCTAGATTCAACTAAGAACTCCATCAATGTCAGTCTTTCACTTAGGATTCCCTACTCTTTTTCCCTATACTCCAGTATCTATCCTTGGTAGGAAAGGGCATCTCTGCAGTCCAAATGTATTCTTGGCCTCTTCCCATTCTATTACCTTTCCCTCTCTCAATTGCTCCCAATACCTTGGTTCCTTTGCCAGTTTTCTCCAGTAAATTTCAGCCCCATCTTGCCTAATCATCTCTATTGGCAGAATATTCCTCCATTCCTGTGTTGGCTTTGTTCTTAGAATACTTTCTGCTACTTTATGGAGAAGATGGTTCACACAAGTGTGCTTTTTATCTTGGACTTGGCTGTGCATCAAGACACCCCAGATGGGGGCTAGCGGTGGGCGGTGTCCTGGAAAATGTCAACCAAAGCAGCAGTAATGCAGTGCAAGTTCAACAGACTAGCATCTGTCCACTGTTAAAGGGTCCATTTCTGCATCTACATCAATTATGCAAACCCAAAACAACACAATAGGGCACAGTGGAGCCAAGATGCCTGGGAAGACTGCCTAGTCCCAACTGCAGAGCAGAGAGATACCCGGGAAGAAGACTGCCTAGTCCCAACTATGAACCAAGGGACTTCCTCCACATCAGCACGCCAGGCAATGGAAAGTTCTGAACATTCTAATATTGGTCACCTAATGTGCATACTCATAAGGCAAACCTACAAGGTGGCTACTAAGGGGCACCTTTAGTCATTCCTGGTTGATGATTAATACAAATCCGGATGTGACCAGACCCCAGAGGAGGAAAAACAAAAAAAGGTTATGTCCTACCATAACATTCCATCAGAGTTGTTGATGATCTTCCAGTCATCACTGATGGGTTCAGTTCCGAGCCCTCGGAACAGAGTCGGCCTTATACCAAGCTCGCATGCACCAAAACCTCTCGAGCTAAGCAGTTACCCACAATGTCCTTCGCTCAGTTACCTCAGATAGCGTTTGCATACAACATATAGGAGAAACATACAACATATAGGAGAAACAAAGTCAAAGGCCATCTCTGCGCAGAAACCCTGAAACACCAAAGACCCAGAGAATCCACCAGGAGCCTACGGTGGGGGCCGGTGGGAGGGTGTGATGACTGGAAGATCAACAACTCAGATGGAATGTTATGATAGGACAACTTTATCGGAGGTTGTTAATTTTCTTCCTATTCATCACTGATGGGACAGAATTCCAAGCTACTTGGAGAACCTGGGTTGTGGCCCTTCTGGAAGAACATTCCTGAGAACCACTGAGCCAAAGGCTGCTCTTCCCCTGGAGATAGAATCCAAATTATAATGCTTGATGAAGGTATGGGGTTTAGCCCAAATGGCTGCTGCACAGATGTCATCCATGGAGGCCCTGGAATAGGGGGCAACAGACGCTACAATAGCCCTAGAGTGAGCTTTGATTAAAGCAGGCTTAGATTCATTCATAAGCGAATATGAGAAGGTATTGCAACCCCTGAGCCATTTTGACAAACTAACTTTAGATCACATGTCACAGCAGGTTCAAAAGGGAGTAGAGAGAGACTGAAGAACCCGGGAGAGATTCCATGCCTCCACCAGCTGCCGGATAGGTCTGCTATGGAAAATTCCCTTGAGAAAGGCCTGGCAAAGTCGGGTGGAAATAAATGGGACTCCATCTGAACCATTATGGAAGTTGGAAATAGTTGGTAAATGGACTCTAATGGTGGAAGCTGATGCACCATTGTCAAACAACTCAAAGATAGTGAAGAATAGTAGCTACAGGAGTTGAAAATGGATTTAGCATCCGATTATGTGACCAGATAGAGAATCTTTCCCATTTGTCCCTGCAAAGTTTTCTGGTGGATGGTTTATGGGAGGCCAGAATAATATCACGGACAGATGAGGAGAGGGTTTCCTGCCTGGCAACTAACGGAAGTGAAGAAGCCAAGCAGTCAGCTTGAGAGTGGATAGATTTTGGGGGGTGGGGGGCGGGGGTCAGCCCTTGTGGATGAGATATGAGGTCCTTGAGTGTCCAGGATCCAAGGAGGTTGTAACAGGTGAGGTCAGAGGAAGGGAAACCACACTTGACAGGGCTAGAAAGGGGCAATGAGGATCACTTTGCTTCTCAACTGAATAGCTTCCCTTAAAAAAGGGGTATTAGAGGATAAACAAAGGAGACCCGTGGGCCAACCGCGAGTCAAAGCATCTCTCTGCAACTCCCCGTGAAGGGGAGAGAGGGCAAAGTAGCTGCTGCATTTTTTGTCTGAGGGGTAGGTGAATAGGTTGCAGCATGGCTGGCCCCAACGGCTGAAGAATTCTGCCGTCACGCTCGGATTGAGAGACCACTCGTGAGGACTAAGGATGCATCTGCTCAGCTTGTCCGCAATCACGTTGGAGCTCCCCAGGATATGTGTTGCGATCAGAAAGCAGTTGGAAGCTATCGCCCATTGGCAGATTCTCATGGCCTCGCAACATACAGGATATGATTTGGACCCTCCCTGTTTATGTACCAGGTGACGGACATGTTGTCTGACTAGATAGCAATCGTTCCTTTCAGAAGGAGCGGATGGAATGCTTGCAATGCCAATAGTACTGCACTTAACTCCAGGACACTAATATGCAAGTTGACCTCTATGCTGGACCACGTGCCTTGGACTGACTTTCCCTGGAAGTGGCCCCCCCATCCTATCAGGGAAGCAACCGTGGTCATCGTGGTGCTGGGTTGGGGAGCCTGGAAGAGGCGACACCAAATATTTTCATCTGTACTCCTCCACCAAAGGAGATCTTGTATGCAGGAGTTGGTGATGACAATCTGTGAGCTCAGGGGATGAAGACTGGATATCCACTGGGACAGAAGGAACCATTGTGTTAGTCTCATGTAATCTGGCTAGGGGAACAATTGGGATGGCCGCCACCATAGACCCCAGAGCCTGAACTTCCCTTGCAGACACTCCTTCGACAGAGTATCACATGTACTTGTGCCCTTAATCTCTGAAGCCTGTGAGGGGGAAGAGATACCAGACTTGTTTAAGCGTTGAATACTGCCCCTTTAAATTCAAACTGATGTGTGGGTTGAAGATTGGATTTTTCCCAGTGAATGGTGATGCCCAGCAACTCTGCTAGTGCGTGTAGCGGAGGGCCCTGACCAGGAGGCACTTGGTGGGGGTGGAGAGGAGCCAATCGTCTAGATACGGAAACACCTGGAATCCCTGAAGTCTCCGATAAGCAGTCATCACTGTTAGGCATTCCGTGAACACTCTGGGGGCTGTCGAGAGACCGAATGGCAGGGCTCTGAATTGGTAATGATTGGCTCCCAGCCAGATGCGAAGGAGGCTCCTGGAGCATTTGTCCATTTTGATGTGGTAATACGCATCCTGGAGGGATTACTATAAAATTTGAAAAATACAACACTTGGCTAGAGAGCTCAGTGAAACGCTGCTACATGGCTGCGCAGCAAACGAGATCTGAGGTAACAGAAGGGCATTGTGGGTAGCCACTTAGCTAGAGAGTTTTTGGTGTACACAAACTTGGTATAAGGCAGACTCTTGTTCCGAGGGCTCGGAACCTAACCAATCAGTGATGAATAGGAAGATTAACAACTTCAGATGCACAATTCAGTGCTGATGTAAAATTTTGACTTGATTTGTTGACTAGACAACCCTTTGAAGGTCTCAATTGGTTTATGCAATTACAGAAACTATCCTATGATTAACATTAGAGAACAAGACCAGAACTGCATAGGTGGAAGAATGAACAGAGTGGCATTGGGTCAAGCATATTTTTACATCTGACATCCATGCACAGTGGCAGAAAGCACAGTGGGCAAGTGCAGGTTACAAACTCCTGAAAGCTGTGCATAAATCAAAGAAGAATTCAATGCTTCCAAATTCAACCCCAGTTACGTGTGATATTTTCTGACAAGGCATTAGAAAATCTACTGCACATCATACAGAAATTAAATTACTAAAGCAGTTCTCTAAAAGATCCAAACAGAAGTGAAAAAGGAACTATAGCACATCTTTAAAAAGACATTTATTCAAATAGACAGAAAGATGCTCTAACCTGAAGCACAGGTTCCAGCCCTTTTGTCTGGTATGATGTGTGCATGGGGGGGGAGCACAGCTCAGAGCTGAAATGCATTTAACAAGTCCCATATATTTAGGCTTACTGCCTGGTTACATGACCTAAACTTTTTGAAGTGACTTTGTTTGGATGCAAAATATGCTTGTATTAAAATTAAACCCCAATAAATAAAAAATATATTATAAAGTAGAGTATGTTTACCAGGTAGTACACACTGATCACAATCAGACCATTTGCAATATATATATATATATATATATATATATATATATATATATATATATATATATATATGGTTCCCATTCAGAAGCCTGAAACATCATAAGCCTGAAAATCAAAATCCTGAAACCAAAAGCCTGAAAATTCAGAATCCTGAAAACTCAAAATCCTGAAAGACCAAAATCCTGAAAGACCAAAATCCTGAAAGACCAAAATCCTGAAAGACCAAAATCCTGAAAGACCAAAATCCTGAAAGACCAAAATCCTGAAAACACAAAATAGACATACTGATGTCATTGTGGCTTTGCTATTGTTAGCCCTGTGGTGTTAGGTCATGCGTTGGGGTCAGGTAAGTGTGCGGTTGGTTTTATGTTAGGGTTAGGGGCGGTTTAAGTGAGTTAGGGTTAGGGCGCAGGTTAGGCATGTATGCAATAGTGACAAATATTGAGGTTAGGGGCGGTTTAAGTGAGTTAGGGTTAGGGCGTGGGTCAGGTGAGTGTGCGATAGTGACGGACCTTAGGGTTAGGGTTAGGGTCAGGGTCAGTTGGTAGATATTAGTGTCTTTATAGTGACATATTAGCATTATTTGTGTTTTCAGGATTTTGAGTTTCAGGATTTTGAGTTTTCAGGATTCTGAATTTTCATGATTTTGTTTTCAGGATTTTGATTTTCAGGCTTATGATGTTTCAGGCTTCTGAATGGGAACCATATATATATATATATATATATATATATATATATATATATATATATATATATATCTATATATATATATATATATATATATATATATATATATATATATATATATATATATATATATATATATATATATATATATATATATAATAGGGTCCCTCCACTAAATATATATTCCAACTCAGAGATCGCACTACAGTGAGAAAGGGCAAATATTCCCATCTTCACTGTAGTATGAAAAAAAAATACAACAGAGAGTTTGAATGTTCGCTCATGTGAGTGTTCGAGTTTGATCTTTCAACGAATGGAGATTTTATATTATATATATATATATATATATATATATATATATATATATATATATATAGTATGGATATATGTATATATGGATTACGGCAGCATTTCTGAAAGAATGCAGCTTATAAATTGGGCACATGAAATTCACTGTAAACTGGTTTCAAACTGTTGACACAATCAAAAATTAATTGCATTCACTGAAAATGCTGTTCGGTAACGGTTTCTGAACCATATTGTCTGTATGGCTCAAAAACTGAGAACAAATTTCACGTTTTCTTTACAAGTTCTACCATGTTAAAACACTGGTTAGTTTAAGTAAGCAGGAAGCACAAGATTCAAAGAACTTGTTTCTCCAATTTAAAACATATGCCACCTTTTAGTAAAGGAAATTTTTTTTTTCAGAGACCCTGCCTTGACAGCAAGCACAGAATCATACAAATATGTATACTAGTAAAAGGGATAAAAATCACAGTTTTAACAAAGCCTTCATCTTTATCCTTTAGAGAGCATGAAAGGAAACTGGCAGCTGCTGAAAGCCATACAAAACAGTAACTATCAGATCATTCTAAGTGGACCTCTCCTCTTTCAAATGCTAGAAGTACAATGATACAGGACTTTCAAGCATTGCATAAGCAATTACTCATTCACTACCCACACAGTACTACAAACTTACCCACAGTGTACTGAACATTTCTTCTCAGGAAAGAGCTCAAAAAGGAGTCCTAAATATTAGCCTGTCCAATGTATTTCCTGGGCAGACTATGACAAAGCATACACTGCCTTACAGTTAAGTGACACAGTTAAACAGGAAACCAGATCACTACTCACCTCGGGATAGCTTACAGGTGTACCAAAGAGGCAGAAGTAGATGCAATTTTGAGGTCCCTTAAATTACCCCAATGAATATAAGAAATGAACTACAGGTAAAAAGGGACCCACAGAAAGTTGTTAGAATGTTCTACTGAAGAGAGAAAAGACTCTCAGCCAAGCCTGTAGCAATAAAGGTTTGAATGTGACCAGAGTAAAGAACAGTTCGGGTGCCAGACAGACTATTATGGGAAGGCTGATTGAGCAGATGCTGGTTCACCTACCCTGGGTGGAGGGAGGTTGTATGGCCTGCTGCACTGCTCACTCCAACAGGAGTGCCAAGGGACTGCAGAAACAGCTGTCGAGTCAGTAGCTGCATAAGGGATTAGTTACATGTGGAGAAACGCACATGAAATATCCCCACAGCAGCAGTGCATAACAGAGTCACCAGCCAATGGAAGGAGGAGTTAAGACATTGGGAAATGGAGTTCTGCTGATGGCCTCCTCCCAAACACCAAACTCTTACCTACTGGGGGAATTAATCTGCTACTAAGGCTCTTGTCCACAGCAGGGAACAAATGGGTCATTGAGTCACCAAGTCCTCACCACTGAAAGAGTGGGACTAGCTTTTGCCCTTGTAAGAGGGGCAAATAAGTCAAGTAGTTGTTTTGGAGGGGCTTAGGATAGACATGCAGGGGATAAAAATCACACACAACTTGCAAAAAGATACAAACAGCCCCAAATAACTTGACATGTACATATCCGTGTTAAATGGTTTCTCTCAAAATGAGCACAAAAGTAAAATGTAAGAGATGGATAAAAACTTACCATGACCATTCCTCCAGAGTTCATCATGCTGCCAGTTACTGGTAGTGTAAGAGTGACTGTGCCTTGCCCACTGTTGGTTGTGTTTGTATTCGTACCGGCCTGGACAATTTGTGCTCCAGCTAAGCTTGCTGCAGGGATGGTGATCATGCCTGTAACAGGGACTGTAACTTTAGAAAGTAAAACAAAAAGGGGAAAAAAATAGAAGCAAATAGGAACATTACTGCAGTTTAATTGTGGAATAAATAAAAGGAAGGCCAAATGCCTGGGATAAAGCAACATGGCACAGGATGACCAGTAGGTTCTTTTATCACCTACCCCAGGCATTTTCAACCCAACAGGAATTCCATTTAGCCCTCCTATTGTAAATATGACTAATGTACCATTTTCAAAATGCAGTACTTTTTGTCATCACTCAAATTTCATGGCGAGATTAAGACATCATATGAAGCCCCACAACATAACCAGATTATGCCCTCCACTTCCTTCCTGCTTTCTACTATTTTTATTACAGCACAATAAAATAAGTGTAATTGAAAGGAGCCTCCAAAATAATTAGCTTATCTATACTTTTGCTCCATTTGCAGGTATCAGGCTCTTAAATACATTTGCAAACAAGACCACTTCCGAACTCCTAACAGCAACAGAATATCCTAAGCAAAACTAACAGTTGCTTAACTCATGACATGTGCTCTTAAAAATTTATAGCCTATAAAACAACCACCACACAACACAACACACATACACGGATATTACATACCACAATAGTTTTCAAAAAACAGCTGTCCCTCATTCACTTGGAGCTACATTTCTAAAGACATCTCACCATACACCAAAGACTACAATTTATATGTGCATTATTTTACAAATGACATTCTGCTAACTCCTGGATGCTTTAAACTGCAAGAGAAGTAGCTTATTTTAGGTTATTTTTAGTGCAAGAGATGTTTTTCAGCAGCTTTGCACAACTGCTGAAGTCTGAGAAAGTTCTTTACTGGTGCAGAAATGAAGAGTGAAGTTGGCTCTATGGTCAACACCTTGCTGAGGAGCAGCAGAAAGTAAAACAGTGGTGAAAACTTTTTCCAAGTGCTGTTGCTGTGGTCTCGAGGTACTAGGAGTAAATCAAAATGGTTAGCTGGCAGGCTCAATAGTATCAGCCAGTGACCTGAATGGATGATGAAGGAAATTTGGCGAACAATATGCATATTCACCAATGAAGCATATGGCAAACGTACCATAAAAGGTACCATTTCATATCACCCTTTTCCAAGACTTCCTTATTACAGGTTCCACTAAATGTGGTAGGTGTAACTATTTTCAGTACACGGTTGAGAGGGAAGAGGTAACGTTAAACAATTATTGTCAAACAACTATCACATTTAAGAGAGGTGACTAATCCAACAGGGTTAGTTTATTTAGCACTTTGCAACTGACGTTGCTGTTTTTACGCAAAAGAAAAAAGAGACAGGAAACTGGCCCAGAGGATTTACGAGCATTTGTCTGACATGAGAAGGGCTAATTCAAATAATGCACTATACAGGCTTTCTATCACTTGACAGAATTACAAAATTTATATTTGGCATTTTAGAAACTGTCCCACCAGACGAATAGAAGGAACTCCTCTGGTAACTCAGGTTGGATGCTACTGTTAACCCAGGTCTCAATGACCATGTTTCACTACAACCAATATTGAAAAGTTGAGTAGCTAAACTTTGAAGTGGAGCTTTTGCATGTTATATCATCTTGGCAATGTTTTATACATTTCATATTCACATTTTTGCAATTTTTATGATTTTTTTTCCTACTGAAGAGTTTTGGATGCCAACATTAATGGAGAGAGCTTTTAATGACAGATTATGGACAACTTTCAAGTGTTAACCTTTACAATACATTTCATGTTTACACGGAGCCTTTGGCTTTAACAACCCACTGATAATTACTTTGCACTTGCTTTCCAATTATATTTTAATTGAGGGAGTATTTAAAGGAGAGAGTTGCACTTGTTTTATTGTTCTAATGTCCAAGTGGATGGACAAAAGCACTCAACTTTAGTCTTCATATAATGAACTTTTTTGTTACTTCTGCCTACAGCTTTGGACTATGTTAGCCTTGTTTTTGTAGTTGTACGTATTTTGGCACACCTTTTTTGGTCATTTCTGATTAAGAGAAAGTTCAAAACTATGAGTGTAATGTTTTTGTAGATGGGGTACCCCAGGGAATTACTAGTGGACATTTACATGGAAGTAGTTAGGGACAGAGGTGTTAAATACATTCCACCATTAGGAAACCCTATTTCAGTCTAGGGACATTTTATAACCATACTATATAATGACAACAGTTCCTTTGTGAAGGGGATTATTAGAAATAATTGATTTTTAAGTAGATGACATTCATAGAATTTGTAGGGAAAGTTCCACAGTTTTTATATTTTATTAATCTTATAAATAAAGAATATTTGACAGTAACAAAACGAGGTGAGTAGGACGGAGCATCTACAGCCAGAAAAAGAAGTTATGTACTCACCATAATATTCATCTGAGTAGGTAACTTCATTTGTCAGCAACCTGTGGGCATCGGATCTGACCTGGGTCCAAGCCAGCAGCTTTCCAAGCTAGAGATCCAAGCTCCAAGCTCCTCCCCTTACCTATAATACCTTACCTTCTTTCAATTTTCAGATCGCATTTGCCCATCTACACAACCTCACAACGACAAAACAACAACCTGTAAAATCCTAACCTAAGGATTAAACAAATGACCTGAGAAACCATCCTAGGATTCAGGTAATCAAAGAACCAGGTTAGGTGGAAGGAGGGAGGGTCGGTTGCTGACAAATGAAGTTACCTACTCAGAGGGAACATTATGGCGAGTACATAACTTCTTTATCTGAAGTAGGTAACTTCATTTGATCATCAACCTGTGGGACAGAGTCCCCAGCTACCAAAAATCTTGGGAGGTCCTCAGGGAAGGATATTCTGGAGCACTGCAGAGCCAAAGGCTGCCCTACCACTACACACTAAACACAATTTATAGTGAGATGCACCAAAAGGTAGAGCAAATGTCATCCAAGGGAACGCTCTACCAGAATGCGGCAGATGTAGCCATAGAGCGGGTAGAATTAGCATGAACCCCTGTAGGCTCCGGCAGGCCAGATAGCTTGTATGTGGGCAGAATGCAATTCGAAATCCATCTGGCCAGTTACCTTTGACACAGGCTTACTGAAGAAGGGTTTTGCAAAGGAGACAAAGAGCTGATCAGACTTGCGGAATGCAGCTGTTCTGTGTAAATAAAAATGTAACTGTCTATGAACATCTAACAAATGAAGTTTGTACTCCCCTTTGTTTTGGTAATTAGGGAAAAAACTGGAAGATTAATGGACTGATTGATGTTTGCCTCGGAGGCCACAGGTAGAAAGGACGGGTTAGTCCTGAGAGAGACCCTGTCCTTATGGAAAACAAGATACGGGGCTTTAATAGAGAGGGCCTGAAGTTCCGACACCCTTCTAGCAGAGGTAAATCGGTACCAAAGAGTTTTCCAGAACAAGAATTTCAAATCAACAGAAGCTGCAGGTTCAAAAGGAGGCCCAGCTAGAGCCTGAAGGACCAAAGTTAGACCCCATGGAGGGACGGGGTTCCTAGTAGGAGGTATCAAGAGGAACATACCTTTCAGAAAGGTCTTGCAAATCTTGGTGGACGCGAGGGGATTGAGATTGTCCCCAATGTGGAAATGGCTGCCATTTGAACCTTTACAGTAGAAGAACTGGCTTCTTGCTGAAAAATATAAGCTAAGAAATCGAGCACTGCTGGGATGGGAGCAGTGAAAGGGTCCAATTTCCTATGAGATGCCCAAATGGAAAAACGCTTCCATTTACTATTGTAAACCTTTCTGGTAGAAGGTTTATGCGCCACTGCCAGGATAGATCTGACTGCAGACGAGATACCGGGAGTCCTAGCAACTAATGGAACTGGATCAACCAAGATGAGAGCTTGAGATAGGGGGTATCAATCCTGAAGGATGAGACATCAGATCCAGGATGGGATCCAAGATCCACAGAGGAGCTATAATATGAGACCATAGGCGCAGGAACCAGGCTTGACTAGGTCAGAATGGAGCTTTGAGGATAATCTTGTTCCCCAACCGACGAGCGAATTTTGTTATCAATGGAAGAGGAGGACAAGCATAAAGACCGGGTGGCCAAGCATGAACTAGAGCGTCTCTGGGACTTCCCCCTCAAAACTCACTGCACTTTGCGTTGGAAGGCAACGCAAAGAGATTGCAGCAAGGCTGACCCCACTTGTGGAAGATCTGTTCGCTACTAAGGGAAGGTGCCTCGACTGAGGAGGCAGGTTTATGAAAGGGATTGAGTAACCTCTGGATATTATTCGAAGCACCAGCAGTCTGTTGTGATGGACTCCCATTGGGCCAAGTGCTTCGAACCCCCCCCCCCCAACTGCTTCCAGAGAGGAGCAGTCTGGCAACCTCTCAGGGCTGCTGCGTGGGTCGGTCAGAAAAAAGTTCCCGCGACCCAAAAATTTTTGGTCCCCCTCTGTCTCTGGGCCGGCGTCCATCTTGTCCCCCTCTGCCTCTGAAGGACGAAGGGTCCGGAGCACAACGGGACTGCTGAGACTTCCGAAACCACATCTTTTTTCCTCTCTGGTTCCTGGAAAAGGACCTTTGAGAAGCGGACTCAGACGGCAGACAGTGTCTTCCTGTCTTTCTCGCTCTGACAGAATGTGTCGCGGACGGTCTTCCCAAATAGGGTAGAGCCAAAGGGTGCATTTGCGAAGGACACCTTGAAAGGTTCCACAAAATGACAAAGCCGGAGCCAGGCGTGAAGCCTTAAGGAGATGCCAATCCCACTGGCTCCCTCCATGGCATGGGAAAGTAGCCGCATAGATGTGTTTGAAACAGATTTCAGAGTGGCCATGCGAGCAGAGAAAGTCAGTTTATCCTCAGCCGACATGGACTCGGGGGGGGGGGGGGGGGGGGGAGACTCAGCGTATTCTTTCACCAGATCCCACTGAAGTCTAATTACATGGGCCAAATAATTCAGCGCCCTTAAAGAAAAGGTAGCTGAAGCAAACATCCGCTTCCCGATACAATCCATCGTCCGAGGCTCCTTATCAGGGGGATGGATCGAGGAACTACCCTGGGAAAATTCCTTCTTGGTGGCTGCCACCACCACCATGGCATCTACCGGGGAACCCTTACTCCATGCTGTCCTATCCACAAGGGGACTAAGAATCCTATCTGGCCTCCTGGGGATTGGCTCTACAGTATCCGGTTAATTCCATGCCCTGGTAGTGATGAGGTCAACCAGAGGGGAGGGGTCGGCCAGAGGGGACTCCCAAGAGGTAGACGGGCCTGCGAATGCCTCCAGGAACACAGACCCGTCCGAGTTTTTGGGCTGACCACTCCCCCTTTAGGCAAAGCATTTCCATAACGTCACCAAGGAGACTTCTTCGGGGGGTGACCAGGGGGAACCTTCCCCTTCCTCCAAATTGGTGTCTTCCATGAGGGACTCTGGGGAGTCCAAGTACCTCCTCTTACACTTGCGTTTGTGAGGGGCCTCCTCGGTGGGACTGTCCGAGGAGGGCTCACCAACACGTTCCACCAGTGGAACGGGCTGGGGTGTCAACACAGGCTGTCCCTGGGAATGAATGATGGAAGACAAGCCCAGCTGCAAGGGAGTGGGGGCAGAATCAGAAGAGCAGGGGGTCTCAAACCTCTCGAGAGGACCCTCTTCACCACATTGAAAGCAGAGAGTGAACCGATCTCTCTCAGCTCCGTGGTTAACACCCTCGGATCCGGCGCGGGGATCGGCGGAGCCGAAGCTCTCTAACCAGAGAGGGAAGTGTGCTCCGACCGAAACTGAGCCAAAGACGCACTGGCCCCCTCAGATCTGACGCACGTCTCTCTGTCCCGAGAGGTCAGATCCAAAAGGGGATCCAGAAGACTCAAGGGCATGGCCAGTGTTGAGGTAGCGATAACCATCTGTGCAGACTCCCTGACTCAGAGACTCCTCAGATCCGAAGGCTCGGAAACCAGATAGTGGATCGGAGAAGGAGTTATCGGGGCAAAAAGTGTGGCTGAACTCCCCCCCCCCATCCCGGAGGGGAGGGAGCCAGCAGCACTCCCATCTGCAGTTGGGTTTGGATGAAACGACGCATCATCCAGTCCAAATCAGAGTCAGAGAGGGTACGGGACGGCCGCCGTGATTACTTTTATGGTCGGGCCTCCGGCTCCAGCGAAAAATGTGGAGAACGGAGCCGAGGGGAGGAAGGCCCGGAGACCTTCTGGGGTGAGGAGAGCAGTTTAGCAGGTGGGGCAGTCTCGGCCCGCCCCTTGTGGCTTCTATGCCTCTTTCTCCCTCTCTCGCTTTTGTCTTTTTTGAGTCCCTCACTCCCTGGGAAGAAGTGGGAGGTGGAGTCCCAGCCAGGGGAGAGGTGACGGTAAGCTGAGCAGCCGCAGCCATGGCTGTAGCAACAGAGGGAGACGAGGAGGAAGCCGGCTCCGCAAGTAGGAGACCCGTCAGAATCAGCTTATTCCTCCTATCCCTCAGGGTCCGGGGGTTAAAGGCTGCGCAAATTTGGCAGCCCGAAGATAAATGTGGTACCCCCCAGTCAGAGGACGCACTGAGTGTGGCCATCCGCTGGGGAAAGCTTATGGCTGCACTCAGAAAAGATGGCCTTTGGGGCCTCTGCCATGATTTCTAAACAAACACACACGCGCCCACACATACGCTATAAGGGAAACGGTTCAATAAATTTTAAACTATGAGGGTAAAAACTTAGGGGTTTAAACTAGGGAATTGTACTACAGACACACAGACAAAAGCTAGAAGGATTTTTGAGAAAAAATCTACTTACAATCACCTAAACGCTAGGAGCTCGAGAAACTCGTGCCTGACAAAGCAGTGGCAAACAAGATCTGAGGATTGGAAGAAGGTAGCAGGGTATTATGGGTAAGGGGGAGAAGCTTGGAGCTCGTATCTCTAGCTTGGAAAGCTGCCAGCTCGGATCCGGGTCGGATCAGATACCCACAGGTTGATGATCAAATGGAGTTACCTACTTCAGATCCACTAAATGTGTCAGATGGAATTACTGTTACTTTTTAAATGAAACCAATCACTCTGAAAAATCAGTGTTGTATCAAAATCAAGCTGGCAAAAGGCAACTGTGAAACTAAAAGGTTTGAGCTACATTTGTGATTTGTAATAAAGGTCAGGCATTTTATTTTGGCAAGACTCAGAGGAAACCAAGTAAAGGAATATACCAGTACATGTAAAAAAAAAAAAAAAAAAAAAAAAACAGAAAAGTAACAATGCACTACAAAAACACTGGAGTTTTACTAGATTTGAATTTGGCATTTTAGATAAAATATACCCCCATGTCAGAGCTAGGCAGTGTGGAGAAACCAGGATAGCATACAGAGAGCTAGTTTGGCAACTTAGGCTTGATGCCACCACACCCTCAGGCCTGAATGGGTCTATATTATGTAGTCTAAGGAACTAAAAGTCAATTACCCTTTCATCGACACATATGTATTGAACCTGCACTTGAGCGAATGGCCACATTGATCCCCCACCTTTTCCCCCACTGTAGTGCGATCTCAGAGTTGCCCCCACATTCATAGTGTTATATTGTGTCATGTGTAGTTTGCCTACAGATTTGTTTCCCTTGGGAAAGGGAAAAAAAAAAAAAAAAAAAAAAATCAATGTGGCCATTCGCTCAAGTGCACGTTTGACACGAGTCGACGGAAGGGTAGTAGACTTCTAGTTCCTTCGACTACATAATATAGACCCAGCCTGAATGATCAAATTTCGATGCAAGTTATGATTTTTATACTTTTATTTCATTCTATGTCTGAATTTATGTTTACTAAAGTTAAGAATTTAGAGGTGGTTTTTGAAAATTTTAAAACAATATTTGTTTAGACTTTCATACATGATACTTTGCGAATGTTTTTCAATAAATGTCTTGGTGCTTTTTTTTAGAAGAGGGTTTTTTTGGTGAGGTCGGGCTCTTTTAAAGAACTGTTTTATTCGTTTGCTGGTGTATGTATTGAAAAAATTGAGTTTTGTGGAACATGCGTTCTGATCAAGTCTCAAGCTGCTGGGATGAAAGCCGTAAAATTTTTCTTGGATTTGGAATAAAGGAATAGGAATTTTATTTTAGGACTTGTCTGCTTTGTTCTTTGGATGTTTCAGATGTTTATCTGAGTGGCTATACAGCCTGGGGTTTATAGTCGCCAGTTTTCCCTGTGACTACATGAACCCAACTATTTTATTACTAATTTTATTAGGGTTGCATAGTACATACACCATACTTGTGGTTCGTGGTTCTTAAAGCATATGACACAAAAGCAACATTTCATAAGGTACTCAGAACGATCAGCCATATAGCCTGGCTTTTGGGGGGGGGGGGGGGGGCGAAGAAAAAAGTTATATAATCATAATGTTCCATGTGAGTTGTTCATCTCGCCTTCATTCTTACAGACTAGTTCGAAGCCGATCCTCTGCTCAGAGTTGGCCTACTACAAAGCTTGAGGTCTTCAGACAGCTCGAAGCAAAGTACCTATCCCATTGATGCACCTGGAGTTACCTCAGATCTGGTTTGCTGCATATAATACCATGTCATTCTATCACTCTTAGGAGAAAGCTATAGAAGGACTGAGCAACCAGGAAGAATCTAGTATCTCGGTCCTCGAAAAACCCTGGAGGAGATAGGAGGGTGGGTAGTAAGAATGAAGGAGAGATGATGAACAACTCACATGGAACGTTATGGCGAGTACAACTTTATGTGAAGTTGTTCCATCTCGCCGTTCATTCTTACAGATGGGTAGCGTCCCAAGCACCATCTTTCTTGGGTGGCTCACGGGAGTATGTTTTTCAGGACAGTACAAAGTTGATAAGGCCTCCAGAGACAGTGCCTCCTTTGGGTCTAATAAGTGATGAAGGTATGAGGTCTTGACCAAGTGGCTGCTGCACAAATGTCTACAGGAAACCTAGCAGAAAAAGCAGAAGATGTGGATACTGCTCTGGTAGAATGGGCCTTAATTTTGTGTTGTAAGGGCATATTAGCAGCTGAATAAACTAATGTAATACAATTAGATAACCTAACCATACAGACAGAGTTTTTGCCACTGGCATACCTTTTCTGGAATCTGAAAAGAAAACGAAAAACAAAAAGCTGTTCTGATTTTCCCAAATCTTTTGTTCTATCCAAATAAAAACTGATTTGTCTATGAACATCATGCTTGTGCAGCATATACTCTAAGTTGTCGGTGTGTTTGGGAAAGAATACTGGCAAATCTATAATCTGGTTCATATTAGTTTTCAGTACAAACTTTGGGCAAGAATGAAGGATTTGTTTGTAGGGAGACCGTCAGCATGGAAAATCAAATAAGGAGGCTTTATGGACAAGGCCTGAAGCTCTGACACTCTACGGGCAGAAGTGATGACTACTGAAAAGATGGTCTTCCATGATAAAAATCTCAAATCGCATTAAGAAGCTGGTTCGAAAAGTGGGAATAATGTGGGAAAGCATGAAATTTAGATTCCAAGGGGTATAAGGGGATTTCAAAGGTTGTCCGAGAGGAAAAGTCCCTTTGAGAAAGGCTTTGGATTGTTTATGACATCCATGTTCAATCCTTCAAAGCCAAGGAGAAAATTAGAGACAGCAGCAAGTTGAACCCAAACTGTTGCTGCTGCAGCCCCTTTATTGAAAAGCATAGTCAAGAACTCTAAAACAAACCAATAGGGGCTTGGTAGGAATCAAGGTTACTTGGAGAGGCCCATACAGGAAATCTTTTCCATCTGCTAAGATACAGCTTCCTAGTAGAAGATTTATGAGAATATATCAGAATCTGCTGCGTTTCATTAGAGAGGTTATGGAACCTGGCTATGTTGGGAACTGGAGCAGCCAAGCTGTCAATTTCAGGGATTGAAGAGAGGGATGAATATCCCCTGAAGAATGCATCAGAAGACCTGGAACAGAGTCCAGAATCCAAGGGTCTTCAAAATGATGAAGTCGAAGGAAGGTGAACCAAATCTGACGAGGCCAATGAGGGGCTATTAGTATAGTCCTTCCCAGGGCTTTTGCTTTCTGTAATACTTTGGGTATCAAGGGAATTGGTGGGAATGCGTACAGGGTTGCAGCAAGGCTGGCCCAAACTACACAAAATTCTATTTCTTTGAGGGACCACTCGTGAGGAAACAAAAATTGCTCTGCTCAGCTCGCCTGCTATCACGCTGGATTTCCCCAGGATGTGCACTGCTAACAGAAAGCTCTGGGTGGATGTAGCCCACTGCCATACTCTTGGGGCCTTGCGACAAAGGGGGTAGGACCTGGTTCCTCCTTGTTTGTTCAAGTACCAGACCACTGACATGTTGTCCGTCTGAATCGCAATAGTTCCCAGAGGAAGAGAATCCTGGAAGTACTCCACGCTAAAAGTACTGCTCTCATCTCCAGGACACTGATATGTCTCCTGTTTGGTCCAAGTGCCTTGGGCTGTTCTTCCCTGAAAATGCCCCCCCCCCCATCAGGGAAGCATCTGTGGTCACTGTGGCCGCTGGTGGGGGTAGAACAAAAGGACGACCTATCATTACATGTAGAGGTCAACCACCACTGAAGATCCTTTTTGCATGCGTTTGTGATCATTATAAGAGGAGACATTGGAAGCTCTTGCTAAGACCATTGAGTGAATAACAGCCATTGCAGAATCCGCATGTGCATGCAACCCAACGGTATCGCTAATATTGTAGCTGCCATCATGCCTAACAGTTTTAGTACTTCTGATGCAGGACCCTCGTCTTTGGATATGATGATAATGCAAACCCGCTGAAGGAGCAGCAAGACTCTTTCTGCTAGAAATCTCAAAGTGGTGGTGGTGTCCAATTCTGGTCCGATAAAAACAATATGTTGCGATGACGACAAGGCAGATTTCTGAATTTACTGTAATACCCAGATGACTGCATAGAAAAAGAGTGGCGTCTCCCTGGCTTGTATAAGCTGATGCCTGGTGGTGGCGTGGCAGTGAGGAGCCAATTGTCTAGGTATGGAAACACCTGGAATCCTTAATGCCTCAGGTGGGCCGTGACCACTGCCATACATTTGAACACTCTGGGGGCTGTAGTGAGACCAAAGGGCAGGGCTTGAAATTTGTAATGACTGGGTCCCAGACAGAAGTGCAGATGATCCCTGGATGGTCTGGCCATTTCTATATGGTAGTACGCATCCTGAAGATCTATCTAGCACATCCAATTGTCTTTCCCTAAGAAGGGAAGTATCGACTGAAGCGTGACCATCAAACTTCTCTCGACAGATCCGTTTGGTCTGCCGAGGTCCAAAATAGGTCCAGTCCCCTGTCTTTTTTAGGACTAAAAAGAATCTTAAGTTCCGGATCCTATCTGGTCTGCTGGGACTGGTTGGATGACTTTCTTAGCAAGGTTTGGACCTCTTCTCTTGCCTGTTCACTGTAACAGTGTGAAACGTCTGGGATTTTTGTTGTTAGTGGAGGGGGTGTGGCGAAAGGAATGAAATATCCTCTGGAAACTTTGTACCCAGTTGTTGTTTATTTTGAGCCAGGAAACAAAGAAAGACCCCCCCCCCCCCGACTGCCTCCAGAGTATGACAGTCGGGCCTCCTTTCAGGATCGGTGGTAGGGCTTCCCAGAGAACTGATCTCCATTACCCTGTTTTGCAGATCCCCTCTGCCGCAAGGGAGACGTCTTCCATTATTGCCCCCTCCTCTGCCCCTGGAGGATGGGTTCACCACGTGTCCCGAAAGGCTCCTTGGGCTTTTCAGAACCACATCTTTCCTCCTTGTTCACACCTGGTCAAAGTTTCCTTCATTTTGGTCCCAAAAAGGGATGAGCCATCAAAAGGGGTATTGACAAAGGATGAATTAAAGGGCTCCGCGAAGAAACAAGTGCATCCAGGAGTGTCTCTTAAGAGACATTCCTGTACCCGCTGCCCTAATTGTTCCATCAGCTGCATATGAAATGAGGTGGATGGATGAGTTCACTATGGAATTGAGGGTAGCAAGATGGAGGAAACTTTATCTGAAGCTCCGGCAGCTGCTTTACCCTGAAGAGAATCGCCAAGCTCTTTTAGGAGAGCTCTTTGCAGTCTTGTAAAATAAGTGAGATAGTTCAGTGAACGCAGTGCAAAAGTCGCTGAACTGTAAGTGCGCTTCCCTATCTATCCATGATCCTAGAATCTCTGGTAGGAGGATGGACACAAGAAATTTCCGAAATCTCCTTTTTGGTGGATGCCACCACCACCACCATGGCATCAACTGGCACTCACTCCCTTGGTAAGAAAGGACTCTTCCTTGGGGGCAGAAATAAATTTATTAGGCCTCCTAGGGATAGGCTCCATGGTGTCTGGAGACTCCCACGCCCTTTGTGAGACCAGCTCCATAAGCTCATCAAAGGGTGGAGACACCCAAGAGGTGGAAGGTTGAGACCCGAAAGCCTTCAGGAGAACAGACTCAGGCAGAGGGGTGACTGGCAGTCCACCAACCCTACTGAAGACAAGGATTTCTAATAGCTCAGCAAATGAGATATCCTCAGAGGGGGACCCTTCTGATTCATCCAAATCGGTATCGGATGTGAGAGACTCTGTGGGGAGTCTAAATGCTTCCCCTTACAGATTCTCTTCCTGGGAACCTCATCAGTGGGAACTTCTTTTGAGGTCTCGGAAGAGCAGGGAACACCCAATGGGGCTTCCTGAGGCTCTGGGTCTCTACACTTACAAAAGGATCTGTGAAGCAGAAGCGGACACAGGAACTTTTGGGGAGGAAGTAGCCGGACCTGAAATCGTAGATGTCTTGGGAGACATAACTCTCCTCATGGCTTCAAAGGCACCTCTGCTCGGATGAGAAGGAACCGATGGATCAGAGGAAACCATCAATCCGCTGGCAGCAGAACAGTGGGCTCGAACCAGAGGTAGGAGCCAAGCTCATAGGAGCCAAAGCCCTGAGAGGCAAAATCGGAACAGACAAGTCAGTCCGAATATCCTCCCCGGACTCGACTGGAGAGTGTCAGCTTCTAGACTCCTCGATCAGTGCCGAGGACATAGAGTAAACGGGACCCAAGACACTGGAAAAGGCATCTGCTCTGAAGGCAGAACGATCATAAAGTCCAATTCCTCTGGCTCCGAAGGACCGGTATGGCTCTGAGGAGGAAAAGTAGATGGCAAAACAGTCTGTTTCAAAAGAGTTTGGGTTAGAGCCGATAAAGATTTAGCAAATGCCGGTGCCTGTAACAACTTCTATACCACACGATCCACATCCAAATCGAAAAGGCTTGGAGGACAGAGATGAATGGATGGACGGGGGTACTGATTGCAGGAGTGGCGATTTAAGCACTTCAGAGATACTGGTTCCAGGACTGGGGACCGGCTCCAAAAAAACGAGACGCTCTGCTCAGAGGGCTGTGGAGCAGACGCCGATTTCTTTTTATTTTTTATAACTTCCAAAGTAGTAGAAGCCTTGGAAGACTTTGAAGATTTACTAGCCCTGTCCTGGTCACTCAAAGCTTCCTGAAATGACGATTTGACTAGTCCTCTATCAATTAGCTTTCTCTCCTGAAGGACCCCAGAAGAGGATAAGTAACAAAATGGAGCAAATTTCCTGAAGGTGCAAGGCTCCTAAACAGTATACACAGTTGACATGACTAATCTGTAACAGACATTTTTTGTCCACATTTTGGACATTTTTTGAAACCTGACTTAGGATGTTTATCCCTATCCTGGTCAGCCATAATGAACAGCACAGTATCAAGTGAAAAACTACTACAATCTAATAAAGACACACCCCAAACTACTTAAATAAGCCCCGACAAAAACTATGGGCTAAATATGATGTGACAAAGTGTCACTCAAAACACACAAACTAGATTATCTAAGCACTTTTAAATATCAAAAACTATGACAAAAATGTCACTTATCCAAGGCACACAACAACTAATAACTACACTAAGTATAAAGGCCTTCAGAAAAAAACGAAAGCCAAAAGCCCAGCACACCAAGGAATACACTCTATAAAGATTTAAATGCTATAGAAGCTCAAGCTAAAAGCTTAAGAAGAAGAAATAAAGTTATTAGAAAAAGTTTATAATACATTTTTTTACTGGCCCGAGCTATGCTGAGGAAAGTACAGTTTTGTACCTACCATAAATGTAGAGTGTCTGCACTGCTGCAGTCATTACACTTGGGTTATCCTACCGTCAGGCAGGCCCGCAGTCGGCCAGAGTTCCAAAGTCTTGGTCCGGTGTTGGTTGCCGACGCATCCTTCCTGACGTCAGTGCGCCAGGGGTATACAAGATGCAGCAGATGCCATTTTCTTCAGTTTTTCTTGCCCCAGATGTCAAGTGCCCCCAAAAATGGTAGGCAATACATATTGCTAATAAAACTTACAATAAGGTAAAAATAAAACCTTCAGTAACCAGCAAATACACCACATAGGTAGTATAGGGTTGGGAAGTACAGATAAGTCCCAGCCAAGAAAGAGGGGATGGCGGGTGGGTAACCTGGACTGCAGCAATGAAGACACCAACATCTACATTTATGGTAGGTACAAAATATGTTCAGTGTTTCACTGCTGCAGTCATTACACTTGGGTTGAATCCCAAAGCTGAGTTAGGGTGGCTGGTTCTATAGAGGATTTGGTGTGGCTATGAGGCCCTGCAGCACTGCAGTGGCAAAGCCAGCTCTGGATCTAGAATAAAGAG
Organism: Protopterus annectens; assembly: GCF_019279795.1. Lineage (NCBI taxonomy): Eukaryota > Metazoa > Chordata > Ceratodontiformes > Protopteridae > Protopterus > Protopterus annectens. The sequence continues at coordinate 328,221,409 of NC_056739.1, read as the reverse complement.
GCAAATGGTAATGCTTGCTAAAGGTGTGCACTGAACTCCGCGTTGCAGCTTCCAAGATATCTTTGGTAGGTACTCCTCTAAGGTAGGCCGCAGAAGTGGCAGTTGCCCTGGTGGAATGTGGTCTAATGTTACTAGGTACAGGTTTCCCATGCTGTGTGTAGCAGAACCAGATGCAGTGTCCTATCCACTTTGAAATGGTCTGCTTTGAAATAGCCTTTCCCTGTGATCCTGCAGCATAAGCTACAAACAATTGCTCAGTTTTTCTAAAAGCTTTTGTTTTGTCCAAGTTGAAACGTAATTGTCTGTATGTCCAAGGAATGCAGAAGTCTCTCCTCTTTATTCTGGGGATTTGGATAAAAGGTTGGCAAGTGGAGAGATCGGATACCACCTTAGGCATAGGAGGAGGGTTTGTTCTTAACCCTGTCTTGATGAAAAATGATGAAAGGCTCCACTGCCATTAGTGCCTGTAACTCAGACTCTTCATGCCGATGTTATTGCCAGAAGCAGAGCGGTTTTCCCGGATACATACTTAAATTCTGCTGAATTGGCTGGCTCAAAAGTAGGCAAAGTGAGTTTTTCCAAGACAGAACTGAGGTCCCAAGTAGGTGTTTGTGCTCTCCGGGGCGGTCTTATGTTTTTAGCCCCTCTGAGGTACTGCTTTAGCAATGGATGAGAGAAAATAGGAGGGTCTGTGTTGTAATGAGCCGAGATGGCAGATACGTGGATCTTAATGGATGAAAAGGATAGTCCTTTGTCCAGCATCTCAGTTAAGTATTGTAGTATCAGAGAAATGTTTGGGACAAGAGGGGCAAGGCTTTGAGCCTGGTTCCAGGCACAGAATCTCTTCCACTTTTCTGAATAAGATTTCCTGGTGCTAGGCCTCCTGGCATCCAAAATGACATCATAACAGCTTTAGAGAGAGAGGTGTTGTCTGTTTGACTAATGAATCTGCTATGCAGCCAGGTTTAAGGTTTTGAGTTGACTGTGCATGATCTGATTGTTTTGTCGAGTCAGAAGGTGTGGAATTGGAGGTAAAATCCATGGTGGTCCTCGAGCTAAGTTCTTTAAGATTGGGTACCAGTGCTGGCGTGGCCAGTCTGGAGCATCTGTGTTTTTTCTCGTCTGGCTTTTAGAAGTACCTTTGAAAGGAGAGGCAGTGGTGGGGGAAGGCATAAACATTTAGGTTTTTCCAGCTGAAAAAAAGAGCATCCACTTTCCATGCTTGTGTGTGAAGTCCTTGTGCAGAATTTTTTGTAGTTGGCAATTCAGTGGGGAGGCAAAAAGATCTATGTCTGGGCACCCCCATTTTTGCATTATCATGCAGAAGACTTGTGGATTTAGTTTCCACTCGTGAGGATCCATGATGTCTCTGCTTAAGTCGTCTGCCAGAGTACTTTTCTTTCCTGGCAGGAATTGTACTTGCAGATGAACTTGATAAGTTAGAGCTGTGTTCCACAAGGTCATGGCTTGTCTGCATAGGGGGGTAAGAATGAGTGCCCCCTTGCTTATGTACCACATTACTGTGGTGTTATCTGTCTTTAATAATAATTGTCCTGGATGCAGAAGGTCCTTGAAAGCTGTTAGGGCATTTTGTACAACCAACACTTGCCCTGAATACATTTTCCTGCCATGTGTGCTCCCCAGGCATAATCTGAAGCATCTGTTAAAGTCTGCCTGGTTGTGGGTAGAGTGAAAGGCTGACCCTTGAGGTGACATGCCTGTGCCCACCATCGAAACTCCTGTTGGCAGGGAATTAATGGTATTACTGTTTCCAAACTGTGAGTGTCGAGTCCAAGCAGTCTGGCATATGGAATTAGTAGTATGAAGGATTCCATGAATCCCAAGGCCTGCAGAATTTTTCTTGCAGGGAGTTGGGACTTTGTTGCCATCAATTGAAAATACCGAGTCAGTTGTCCTAGTTTGTCTAGCGTGAGATAAGCCATCTGGGCCGTTGTATTTAAGCTGACACCCAGGAATATTATCTCTTGTGAGGGTACTAGTTTTGACTTCTTTGTACCCTAGGCAAATTAGCAACCTTTTTACAAACGCCAGATGCTTTAGAAGAATGTCCTTGCCCTCTGCTTGAATAAGGCAGTCGTCCAGGTATGGATATATTTGAATTCCCTTTTGTCTGCAAAATGCAATTACTGGTGCCAGGCACTTTGTGAAGACCCTGGGTGCAGTAGATAAGCCAAAGGGTAGTGCAGAGAATTGGTAATGCATTGAACCAGCTATGAATTGGAGGTATCTTCTGCAATTTTGTCTGATAGGGACATGCAGGTATGCCTCTGAGGTCCAAAGTAACAAGCCAAGCCTTCTTGCCCAGCATGGGAAGAAGCTGCTGTAGTGTCAACATTTTGAATTTCGGAACATCCAGGTAAGTATTTAGAGTAGAAAGATCTAGTATGGGTCTCCAGGCTTTGTCCTTTCTGGGGACCAGGAACAGTCGAGTAAAATCCTTGTGGCACATTTTGAATAGCTCTCATGTCCATGAGGGCTGTAATTTGTTTTTGTGCCTCTGCCCATTGATTTTGTGACCGGTCTGGCATTCTTTTAGCCTTGGTAAAGTGTGAAAGTGGAACCTGTAACCTTGAGACCCAATATTCAGAACCCATTTGTCTTGGGTGATTGTTTGCCAATTTTGAGAAAAAAAAAGTGCTAGTTTCCCCCCTAAGGGAGCTGCCAAAAGGGAAGTGCTTGGCATTTGAAGGGGGGGGGGGGGGGGAGTCATTGGGACCGTTTCCTGTAAGGTTGTGACTTGTCTGGGGAGGTTTTGGGGAGGAGGAAGCACCCCACTGTCGTGGTCTGCAAGAGCCTTGGGGCCGAGATCTGCCTCTTGGGCGTCTGCATCTGCCTCTGGAAAGGAACAATTCTTTTGTAGGCCAATTTCTGCTAAATCGTGGTGGCTGTACCTGTAAGAAATCCTTCACTGTTTGCATAGATTTTGCCTTATCCTCCATTTTCTTTAATACCTCTTCTGCCAACACCAAATAAAATGTCTTACTGTAAGGTGCATCCAATAAATTTTGCCTTAACATGATCTGGAAACTTTGTTCTTTTAACTAAGCATGCCTTCGAATCAGATCCTGTAACTGCTGCTCTACAAGAAGCCTCTAATGAATCAAAACCACATTGCAGAGTATGTTTTCCCACCTGTTCAGCTGCATGCAATAAATCAAGAAGTTATGTACTCATCATAATGTTTGATGTATGTAGCCCATCGCCTCACATTCTTACCCATGGGTTCGGAGCAGAATATCTGTTCCAACTCTGCCTAGTATACTACCTCAAAAGTCTCCGATTGGCTGGGCTAAGAGGGTATCCCATAGTACACCGCTTCACATCCCCAGATCTAGTTTGCTGCAAACAACTCAGTTACTGCATACATAAACACACATCCAAACAATTTATTCAAATAAATTAATCAAAGGGACTCTGCATGAAAAATATAACCTCCAAATCCTCCAGGCAAGGGGAAGGCGGGAGGGTAAGTAAGAATGTGAGGCGAGATGGATTACATACATAGAACGTTATGGTGAGTACATAAACTTCTTGATGTTATGTAGTCCTCTCTCACCTACATTCTTACCCATGGGACAGCGTCTCTAGCACCTACAACCTGGGTGGCTCATAGGAAAATACTCCTGGGAACTGTGGAGCCAAATGAAGATCTGCCCCTGGAAACCACGTCCAATTTGTAGTGAGAGACAAAAAAGTGTGAGGGAAAGCCCAAGTGGCCGCAGCACATATATCATCCATAGACAATCTAGCTCGATAGGCTGTAGTTGTGGAAACAGCTCTTGTGGAGTGGGCTTTAGGTGGAAAGGGCAAAGTTTTACCTGCTGTGTGGTAAATGAAGGAAATACAGCTGGCTATCCATCTAGAGAATGTGACCTTGGACACCAGAGAACCAAGCCGGTTTTCGGAAAGGAGACAGAGTTGGTCCGATTTCCGAATATCTTTTGTCCGGTGGAGATCGAAGTGCAACCGTCTATGTAGATCTAGTTGGTGAAATCAGAATTCTGCCTTGTTGGAAAAATTGGGGAAGAAAACCGGCAGCTCAATAGACTGATTTATATTGGACAGAGAAGCCACTTTGGGAAGGAATGACTGGTTTGGTCTAAGGGAAACTATCTTTATGGAAGATCAAATATGGGGGTTTGATGGAAAGGGCTTGAATTTCAGAAACCCGCCTCGCTAAAGTGATAGCTATTAAAAATGCTGTTTTCCAAGTTAGAAACTTTAATTCGCAGGTAGCTGCAGGCTCGAAGGGTGGAAGAGTGAGGGCTTTAAGAACAAATCAGAGGTCCCAGGGCATAACAGGTTGGGATACTGGGGGACGAAGCAATAGGGTACCTTTAAGGAATGCTTTACATAGTCTGTGTGCCATAAGGCTAGACTCATTGGCCATGTGGAAGTTAGATATAGCCGCCAGCTGAACTTAGATGGTGGCTGAAGCGGACCCCTGATAGAACAATATAGACAAAATTCCAAAACGGAATCAATTGGAGCCGTGTAGGGATCAATGCCTCTGGAATGAGACCAGATAGAGAATCTTTTCCATTTGCTAAAGTAGATTTTCCTAGTGGATGGTTTATGAGAGGACGACAAAATATGGACTACATCTGGCGAAAAATTATGACATCTGACTAAGGATGGAAGTGGAATAGCCAGGTTGTCAGCCTGAGTGTCTTCAGAGAGGGGTGGAACTGTCCCGACATGTGCGTCAGTAAGTCTGGAAGGGGTTCTAGAAGCCAAGGAGTATCCACCAGGTAGGGTTGAAGGAAGGGGAACCATACTTGACGAGGCCAGTGTGGAGCAATCAGAATCATCCCGCTTCCCAAGGATTGCGCTTTCTGAATCACCCTTGAGAGAAGGGGAAACTGAGGGAAAGCATAAAGCAGACCAGAGGGCCAATTGCGAGTTAGAGCGTCCCTGGGTGTTTCCCCCGGTGGGGGGGGGGGGGGACACACCAAGAAGTAGTTGCTGCATTTCACATCGAGAGGGCTGGCAAAAAGTTCGCATCAAGGTTGACCCCATCTGCTGAAGATTCGCTCTGCAACCAAGCGATTCAGGGACCACTCGTAGGGCATAAGAATAGTCCTGCTTAGCTTGTCCGCTATTACATTGGTCTTCCCCGGGATGTGCGTTGCCACCAGAAACCGTTGGGAAGCTATTGCCCAATGCACACGAGCATGGCCTCCCTGCATCGTGGGCAAGATCGGGTTCCTCCTTGCTTGTTGAGATACCACACTACTGACATGTTGTCAGAGTGTATTGCGATGGTCCCTAGAGGGAGAACTTCTTGAAGTGCCTGCAACGCAAGAAGCACTGCTCTCATCTCCATGACGTTTATGTGCAAATGTATCTCATGCTCCTACCACATGCCTTGGACCATCCTGCCGAGATAATGACACCCCCCCCCCCAATCTGGGAGGCATCCGTGGTCACCGTGGCCACCGGGACAGGTGGAACAAAGGGTTTTCCTCCGTTCAAGTCATTGGTGCACAGCCACCAACGGAGGTCCTGCTTGCATCTGTCTGTCATTAGGATTGGATGGGATAGCAGAAGTCTTTGGAGAGACCATTGGACAAAGAAGCCATTGAAGAAGTCTCATGTGTAATCTCACTAGTGGGACCAACACGATAGTAGCTGCCATGGTCCCTAGGAGTTGAAGAATCAGTCTTGCCTTCGCGTGTCTCAGAGGCATCAGCGCAAGAATGTTGTTGCAACCCTGTGATTCTTTCTTGTGGTAGGAATGCTCGCATCTGAATGGTGTCCTGCTCTGCTCCTATAAAGGTGATACGCTGTAAGGGCAACAAGGCAGATTTTTTCCAGTTTATCGTGATGCCTAATTGGTGACATAGACTGACTGTCGTGTCCCTGGTCTGAATTAGTAGATGCCTGGTGGGGGCAGTGAGAAGCCAGTTGTCCAGGTACGGAAACACCTGGAATCCTTGACGTCTCAAATGAGCCTTCACCACTGCCATACACTTCGTGAACACCCTGGAGGCTGTGGTGAGACCAAAGGGCAGGGCTCGAAACTGGAAATGTCTGGCTCCCAGCCGGAAGCATAAAGGACACCTGGATGCCCTGTCCATTTTGATATGGTAGTAAGCATACTTCAGGTCGATGGAGCACATCCATACTTCCTTTCCCAACAATGGGAGAATAGATTGTAGGGTGACCATACAGAATTTGGACTTGTAAAATAAAAATAAATAAAATAAAAATAAATAAAACATTTGTTGACCTGGATAGTCCGACTGGATGCATGTCCATTTTCAGCGGAGGCCCGGGGAGAAAAACTCCAAGGGTAAGCAGATACAGCATTACATAATACCAGCATTACATATTACAAACAGACTATTTACAGAGATTACATAAGTAAGCAAGTTAAACAAGTTCCACAGGTTACAGTTAGTCTTGAGCACAAGTCAGGATTAAATTAAAATTACACAGTAAACTGGTTAACAGATTTTTACACATTCGAGTTAGCCAGGCTTGATACATTGACATAGCCAGTTAAGTGACAAATGTTGAGTCTAGTTTTAAATTGACCTAAGGTGGAAAGTAAGGTAATATCAGCTGGAAGAGAGTTCCAGGATCTACTTAGAGTTTGCAAAGAGAGAATCACCGGCTGTGTTATTAAAATTTGCTAGTCTGAATTAGTAGTTTGTTAGAGGATCGAAGCAGTCTAGGATTGTTATAGGGGGTGATAATATTTTTAAGTGCAGGAGTATTGTCCGGATTATAGAGGATTTTATAGGCCATAATCAGTTGGTTATACTGGATTAGGCTAGGTAGTTCAAGACAACCAAGCTGATTTAGATTGATGCAATGATGTGTCCTAAAAGGCAGCCCAGTGGCAAACCTGGCAATGTGGTTGTAGCAAATTGAGAGTTTAAGGACAGTCTTGTTCAAATTCGAGTAGAGGGGATGCATACAGAAGGGTTGAAAGAAGGTGAGAGCGAGCTATGGCAATTTTAGCTGGAGGGGTTAGGAAGGCTTTTATTCTGTAAAGTGACCCTAGTTTTTTATTGATAGTTTTGATAGTTTGGTTAACATGTAGGTCAAATTTGAGATTATTGTCTATGATGACACCTAATAGTTTTGTAGATGGGTCAGGGGAGATTATTGTGCCATCATTTGATTTTATGGTAAAGGTGAAAGCGGTAGACCTACGTGTTGGTGAAAATAACAGCGTTTTAGTTTTTTTGGGATTTAGGATCAGACTATGTTCAGAAAGCCAGTTTTCTATTGTATTAAAGGTGGTCTGGGTAGCTGACCATAACTCTAATGGAGATGTGGCTGAGCAAATCAGAGTAGAGTCATCAGCATATTGGATACAGCTGACTCTTGGGATGACAGTATAAAGGTAGTTAATGAAGATGGAGAACAGCAAGAGCCCTAGTATAGAGCCTTGTGGTACTCCAAGGGTCAGGTAGAAGGTTAGAGAGTTTGTTCTGCCAGAGGACAACCTGCTGTCAACCATTCAGGTAAGATTGAAACCATTGGAGGGCTCCAGTATCTAGACAGAATGTTTGCAGGGTGTGGATTAAAAGTTGGTGATCAACCATATCGAATGCCTTGGAAAGATCCAAAAAGAGGGCTGAGGATATATAATTATTGTTGCGATTATGGTTTATGGTGTTAGCAAAGGCTGGGAGGGCTGAAGTAGTGCTGCGATGAGGACGGAAGCCATGCTGAGCGTCTGCCATAAAACGATTTTGGATTAGGTGGTGCACAAGTTGTCTATGAATACATTTTTCCATAATCTTTGCAAGTGGAGAGAGTATAGCTATTGGCCTATAATTGGAAAATTCAGTAGAGCTGTGTACGTAATTGTTGAGTTGACAGATCTAGTATGGGTCTCAGGTCCCCTGTTCTTTTCGGCACCAAAAAGAATCTTGAGCAAGTCCCTAATCCGATCTGGTCTGAGGGGACTGGTTGGATGACTCCTTTTTCTAGCAGCTGAGATATCCGAGGCTGCTTGATCCCTTTGACTGGGTGGAACGTCCAGGATTTTTCTTATGGGAGGGGGTACTGAAGAGAATGGAATGGTGTAACCTCCGGAAATTATCCTCAATACCCATTGGTCCTGGGTAATGTTTTCCCAGGCTTCCTGATGCAAGGAAATTCGACCCCCGACTGGCTCCAGATAAGCACAGTCGGGCACACCCTCAGGAATGAGAGTATGGGGAGCCACGAAAGGAGTCGTGGTCTCCAGAATTGAGGGGGCCCCCTCTCCCTGAACAACCCTCCCACTCCCCTGCCTCGGGAGGGGGTTTTGCCTTGTGCAGCAGGAAAAAACCTTTGTGATTTCTTGAACCATATGTTTCCCCCTCGCTGAGCCTTGGGATAAGGCCTAGACGGGAGGGGAAAAACAAACCCCTACGGCAGATAGGGTCTTTCCCTCTTGCTCACACCTGGTGAGGGTGCCTTTCACTTTGGAACCATCAAAGGGGGAACCATCAAAGGGGGAATCAGTGAAGGAAGACTTGAAGGCCTCCGCAAAGTGACAGGCGCAGCCAGGCTTGCCTTCCAAGGACTGCACCTGAGCTGGCCGCCCTACTCTCTCCCTCGGCCGCATACAAAATGAGTCGCATGGACGAGTTTGCGATGGAGTTGAGGGTAGAAACCTGTGCTTGACTGTCTGGGCCACTGCTTCAGGTATGTTACCCACAAGAGTATCTCCAAACTCCTTAAGGAGATCTCTCTGGAGCAGAGTAAAAAGGGAAAAATAATTCAGCGACCTTAGGGTGAAGGTGGCTGAAGACTAGGTACACTTCCCGTACTGGTCCATAGTCCTAGACTCCTTGTTCGGAGGATGGACCGATGAGGAAGACTCTGCAACTTCCTTCTGGGTGGCTGCTGCCACCACCATGGCATCTACCGGGACTCCCTTTGTCAGAAATTCTTTTTGAGGGGCAGAGAGAAATTTATTGGGGTGCCTAGGTACTGGCCCCACAGAATCAGGGTTTTCCCACACCCTTCGACAAATAAGGTTGAGAAGTTCATCGAAGGGTGGAGACACCCAGGAGGCGGAAGGTTGAGTGCCAAAAGCCTCAAGGAATACAGACTCCTCCTCGGAAGGTGTTCTGGAAGGCCAGTCTCCTCTTTCAGTATCTCCAGGATATCGGAGAAGGAAACAGAGGAAGACTTGGGGGATCCTTCCGATTCCTCGAGGTCAGTATCGGAAGTGAGAGACTTGCCCTGGGAATCTATGTGCTTCCTGTTGCACAATTTCTTTCTGGGAGGTTCCTCAGGCACAGGCTCTGAGAGACCTTCAGAAAGTGGAGGACCGCTCGTGGGGGTATCCTTAGGGCCTGGTGCTCTACTGTCTAAGAATAGGAGTGTGTCAGAAGCTCTCGCCAGAGTGGTAGGGGATGGAATGACCGACCCGAGTGACGTAGCCTACAACCTGGCCAGTGCACTTCGCATGGCCTCGAAGGCGGGTCCCCCAGAGTAGAGGACCGGCCTCCAAGGCCATGACCGGGATCACCCGAGCCGATGCATACAGTGGGAGACTAAACCGAAAGATGTCCCGAGGCATCCCCTTCGGGCACGACCGAGGAGAGCAGAGTCTCGAACCCTGTGGACAGAACAAACATGGTCGGAACAGAGGTCGGTACCAATAAACCCAAAGGGGGTATCTGAGCCGGCGCAGGAACATCACTCCGAGTGGAACATGCCGGCTCTGACGACAAGGATGTGCTCGGAGGAGGAATCAATGAAACAACCATAGGAATTGGCTCTGGAACAGACTGGGTCAGAGCCGAAAACAATTTAGCCAACACTGGCGACTGCAGGAGCCTCTGTACCACCCTATCCACATCTAAATCAGAAAGCCTGGAGGATTCGGAGGAGATGGATGGAGACTGAGATCTCCGATCTGGTGAACCATGCCTCACAGATACCTCCTGCGGCCCCGAAGACAGTGGAGCCAAGGAAACTGTATCCAATATAGTAATCTTCTCCGGAGGCTCAGAAGATGCTGATGGAGCCGGAGACCTTTTCTTGGACTTAGATTTAGACTGAGAACTAGGAGCCGAATCTATAGCCTCTTCAAAAGATGGTTTAAGCAGTCCCTTTAAAATCAATTTGTTTTCCTCTCTTGGAGCACCCTAGGACTGAAGGAGTGGCAAAAGCTACACGACTCCTGTAAATGGATGGCTCCAAGACAGTAGACACAGTGTCCATCTGTGATGGACATTTTATATTCGCACTTTGAACACTTTTTAAAGCCAGAAGGCTTACGTTCTTTCTGATCTTTAGACATATCTGAAGAGTTAACTTCCAACAGGCACAAAGCAAACAGCGTTTACTACAGTCAACTACCAAAACGGGCGGGAAGCCCACAACTTATACAGCAAGCAGTACCACAGAGAAGAGCGAAGCTCTCAACCAACAAAACAATTAGTAAGAAGGACAGAGAGAGAACCTCTAACTTAAACAGTTCTCAAAAATATACAGTGAGAAACAGACAAACTCCTCAACTAAGGGAAGACTAGGTCCTGTAAAACGGGCCTAGCCCATGGGAACAGTTAGGGATACCACAAAAAACACCAGTAAACACACAAACACAACTACCGCAGCAAGAATAGCTATTAAAATAGCTTTGATTATAAAGCAACCAATTTATCAAGAGAAATAAGTCAAAAAAAGATACTTAGCCACAGCCAAGCGAGACCACATCCGAGCTCAAGTGGCAAATGAGATCTGGGGATGCGAAGCAGTGTACTATGGGATACCCTCTTAGCCCAGCCAGAGACTTTTGAGTTAGTAAAATAGGCAGAGTCGGAGCCGATATTCGGCTCCAAACCCATGGGTAAGAATGTAGGCGAGATAGGACTACATAACATCCTGCATTTGCTTATAGTCGAACTTGTAATCATTTTCTGTTTTAACTGAGACATTAAATATTGTTGGTATTTAAGCATGTGAAACAAGCAGTGAGGGCTTTAAATTGCCAAAGTTGCAGAAGTATAAACTTTCTTCCCCCGTCTGTCTAATGCTCTAGAATCCCTGTCAGAGGGAACTGGATTTTTAGCCGTGGAAGCCTTTACCCCTTTGGGACCCTGGGAAATAGTTTCTGGGTCAGCAACAGGGTTTTTATAAAGAAATTTGTGAGAGTCAGGGACTCTGTAGTACCTGTCTGGCTTGACTGGAGCAGGGGGTAAAGAATCAGGATTTAAACTGGATTCAGAGAACACATCATCCAAAATATCCAACACTGGCAGAATAGCAAGGGGCCTGTGCTGAGGCAATAAAAGAAAGTCTGAGCCTTTTCTTGGATTCTGAGTAATCCTGGCCCTCCCAATGGAAATGCTCCCTCATCGTATGTAAAGTTTCCCCAAAGAATAATCCTCAGCAGGAGAGGCTGAAGGAATTGATTCTTCAGCATCAGAGTCCTCATAGGCGGGTAAAGAATATGCCTGGTATGAAGAGGTATCTGAAGATATAGAAACCTGGTCAGAGGAATCATTGTCTGTATCCTGCCTAGGCCTTAGCCTTTTATCAGGATGGGGATGAGTACCCCTGATCAGAGTAATTAAGTCTTCGGCCATTTTGAGCATCTGCTTTTTAGGCATGGAGGCCTGTCCAGGTGAATGCTGTACTTGCTTCTTTGTCTTTAATGGAGTTTTAGACTTGGCTGTAGTTTTTATGGTAAGCTGTGAAGGCCTGTAAACACCCTCAAAAGCAGATTCCTGCTCAGCGGCACCGGACCCATCTGAAGGGTTAGCCTCCGTAGGCCCAACACCTTGAGTATCCAGAGGCCTAGACATCTCCACGTGGGAGATGGAGGCGGCCTGTGGCTCTGAGGTTGTGGGTCAGGGGCTGCGAAAGCACCTCACTGAGAACCGGCAACTGGCCTAGAAGAGGCTTCATCAGTTTTGGGCCTCAGATGCCTGTCCTTATCCTTGTCTTTGCGGTTTTTAGTGTATTCCGGTCGTCGGTTGCCCCGACAGCATGGTATAATTAAGTCTTCGGCCAAAGTAATGGCGAGCAAAATCAAACAGACGAGTGCGCTTGTTAAATCTCACACAAAACAGACAACTAGTGACGTCGTGTTCTGGGCCTAGACATGGAATACAGCAAGAATGGAAATCCTTATGGAGGTTAACTTTTACTGACATCGGTCTGAGGCAAGAAAAAGTTTCCCCAATGGGGTACTTGGCTTTATTGAAGACTTCTGTTCTGAAAATCGAATTTGATTTCTCAGGAGTCGGCAGACCGGCACTTGCGAACTGCTTTTGCTTCGGGCACTGCGCAGCAAGAAAGACTGAATAAAATGTAGGCGGCATGTTGTATACCCCTGGTGCACTGCACTGACGTCAGGGAGGAAGCGACAGCAACAGACGCCGGAACTCTGGCTGACTGCAGGCCCGCCTGATGGCAGGATAACCCAAGTGTAATGACTGCAGCAGTGAAACACAATGAACATCTTCCAATCTATTGCAGTGGCACCCCTGAGGGGTGCAAAAAACAAAGCACAAAATAATAAAATAAAAAAAAATCTCTCAAATTAATTAATACGGTTGCGTTTCTAACATCTATTCTAAAGTCATATTTTTCTGCAATTGTGCAATCAAAATGCTGCAGACTTGTGGAAAGGTTTTCAAGTTAGAAATTGACATACTCAGAAGTAAACCTACCACAGTAGGATCTAGAACAGAAGCTATTAAAACTGGGATAATTTGTATGGCATACAAAATACTTCACAATGACTACTGGAATCATAGGAGGTTAGAAAGGATTGGGAAGGGACTTGATAAGCAATTCACAAAAACAATGGGAGGATACATATGTATGGCTCCCAAACATGCAACAAAGTCTAGAAGATTTAGGATATTTGCTTGGAAGCATTTGCACAGCTATTTTTATATCCCAAGTAGACTCCAAAATAATTTTTCCGCATGTAGATTGCAAATGTTGGCGGTGTGACAGAGGAAAAAAAGGTAAATGGGAATATATTTTTGGGAGTGTAATGAGTTAGTAGATCTTAAAGATTCCCAGCAGACGACTGTCTGAAATACTGGGTGCGCAATTAACTAATAAAAATAATTTTTCTTTTTTTTTTTTTTTTTTGGGGGGGGGGGGGGGGCTGCAACATAATTAGAATTGCCTAAACACAGTAAGGCCTTACTTTGATTTCCATTTTTTAGTAACTGCTTTTTCAGCAGCCACCAGAATTAAACAAACTCCAAACCAACTGTAATAGAAGGAAAAAATGGTAACCGATAAAAGAACTGGAAGGTGGTACCTTTAGAAAAGGGTAGGAGCAAATTATATAGAAAAAGAAAAATAAGAATCGTGGGAACATTACATGCAGAATAATGTTTTGGAGGAGGAATGAGGTTTAAGGAAAGGCAGGAATTGAATGACCTATAGAATATTTTGACTGAAAATGACTGTATACATAAGTGATGTAAAGTCTAACTGAAAATATGTCAATATGGTTTCATTTATATAAATGTATGATTTGTGAATCATCACTTAGGACATAAAAAAAACTTTGCTTAAGAACTAAAACCTACCACTTCAGAGTCTAAAGGGAAAAAGCTGCTCAATTCTTAGCTTTTTATTCAGATGTACAACTTGCTCACACAAAATACTAACACGTTAGTTAAGAGTTTGGTATTTTTATTTGGTTTTTGAAAACACTACTGGTGCCACTCTAAAGAACTTTGAAAGTTCTTGTCAGTCTTGGTTTAATTTTTTTTTTTTCATACTGTGCTCGTCTGCTTTAATATTTTTAGGGTAAAGAATTATTTTTTTAGGCATTATACTGATTATTCTGCGAGTGCAAGAAGGGGGCATTTAATTGTGAATGCAAATTGTAAAGATTTTAAATGAGCACATTTTAGTAGTGCAGTACTTTAACTGTCACATTTAAAGGATTAGGGAAATTTAGTTCAACTAATACAGTACACCTGCGCAGGACTAAAGGCTTCAGTTCTACATGTCCAGCTATGTAAACACAAAAATGTATCAACATTTTTGCAGGTTGGTGGTGTGCTGTGCCGATTTCATCACAGAAGCAATTCACAGAAGGCCTGTTTTAACAATGAACAGGTCAGTTGAAATTTATGTGGAGTGGGCACAATGCCTTGCATTAGAATCCTGCACAGTGACTCAAGTACCAACTTACTGGCTAGCCATGTTTAGTTTAGCAATGCGAGTACTTTGTAAATTCACACTTGTTGAACTGACTTCACTTTGTGTTGAAAGACATTAAGTAAGACGTGTGATCCATTACTTGGATGACAGTACATATTCTGTACTACACGATTACTTAATTAGCAAGTCAGTGAGCATATCTGAAGTAGCAGCTTACTTTACTGTCAATACTGTTCCCATATTGCTTCAGAAAAAAAAGAAAATTGCAGCTTAGGTTGATATCACTTCTACAATGGTATGTCATTAGTAGTGTTATGCCAGTGTTCCAAGATGGGGGGGGGGACTCTTGCTCATCATAGCAGGCTTGCCCCATTACCTCTAAAATAAAGCAACATTGTGCACGCCAGTAGAATCTGAAGGACAAATGTACAACCATAACACTTGTTCAAGTACTGTGTTAAATTAATTCCATTAAGCATTTCCAAGCTCATGATTCTTCTGATGTGGGAAAGCAGTACCATGAGTGCACTGAAGGTATGAGTTACAGTGTCTAGTGATGTTCAGGTTTTTAGATACAGACAATGCTGCAACTGGACTGCCTACAGAATGAGCAATTACAGTTACCAAGAAAAGCCATGGTTAAGTGGGATAGCTTGAGCCAGGATGCAGTAAGAAGTGTTGGTTCTCATCCCCAAGTGAGAGTGAAGTGGATGCATCCAACTGGCTGTTAAATATGGCAAATTCACTTAAGTAAGCTTTGACAATACATCTACTACTGTGCTTGTAAGTTTCAACATCGCAGGAGTGGACTGCTCTGTCTACAGCAACCACACATCAGTGGAACGTCCTTGCACGGTGTTTAAAGGTCTGCTAGCAGCTGTACACAGCTCTTGCTTCTCACTACACTTACATGGTTCTTTTGGGGTGTGCCTTTAGTTTATAGACTAGAATCGAGCAAATCAAAGAATAGAACATGTTGTGGTCTTGCATTTCTGACCTTTTTTGATCCAATGACTACATAGTGGTTTTATCTTACTCAATTTTGAACCCAATCTGACGTACCTCAGCAATGTTTTATTTTTTGCCACCCCACCCCATTATGAGGTTTTGTAAGGTATTGCAACCACCAGACTGCACCCCCCCTGACGCTGCAACAGTCTAGCATAACACAAAATATTAACTCTCAATATTACAAGTGTTTTTTTATACATATGACATACAAAAACATGGACACCGATGATGTACACAGTTATATTGTACATAAAAATACACAAACCACACAATTATATTAAAGATGAAATACACACTATACAAAATAAGTAACACAAAATGAAAGAAAATGAAGCATTGAAAGATCGCTCTTCATATTACTTTACTCATGCAACCACAACTGTACCATGGCAGAGGGCAACAGAAACAAAAGTGGAAAAAGTAGAAAGGCATGCAAGTCATTTTGCAAAACTTAGAATGACTACTGCATTTCTACAGACCACATCTTGAAAACAGTACAGCCAGACTACACAAGAGTTTAATTAAAGCAACTGAGTCATAGAAAATACTAGAATCAAAAATAGAGCCTTGCTTTTTTATATACAAGAAAATAAAGTTTATATACAAGAAAATACAGAGCAAAATACTGTATGTGCAAAACAGAATGCTAGATGCTGAACAGGAATTCTGTCATTACCTTGCTGCAAGATTGTGCCATCAGCATTGACAGGCTGATATACGATAGTCTGACCTTCAGCTGTTTGTGCTACCTGCTGCCCCTGTACCGCAATTTGCTGTTGACCCTAACAGGATAGGAAACCAAAACACAAGGTAAGGCCAAATAACAGGACACTGAAAAGAAACATTTCAGATGTACAGTTAGTGAAAATAAAAGGTGGTGTTGAAATGTTTAGTACCTATGCTATGAAGGAGCAATCTAAATAACTCACATTAGTTCAAGTTGTATTTGAGAGAAAAGCTAACCAGTGAAAGCAAAACAGATTAAGCTTAAAAGGAAAACTCACAAAATTCTAAAGCTTACAAAATTCTAAAATTAAAAAAAAAAAAAAAAAAGTACACATGTATATTACACACAGGATTTCAATGGTGCAGTTCATACCTTCAAAATGTTGATGGCAGCATCATTACCTTATTGTCTGGGCATAAGGGGAAACGCTAGTAAATCTGTGCTAGCCTTTCCCAGGAGTGTGTGGGTGTGTAAATCAAATACAAGGGTGTGGGTGTATCAGTCACTTGGAACTGCTCTAGCTGTGGGATATTAATTGAACTTCAGTAGCCTGCGTGCAGTTGTCACTGAAGGTGTGTGTTTACTCAACAGCCACAAGCTACACATTCAGACTTTCATTTCACAAGTTTTATTCATTTTTGACTTTGGTCAGGGAAAACAGGTCTGCAGAGGATTATGGTAAACTGAAAAAAGAACCAGTTGGCAAAGGTGTGTGAAGCCAAAGCACTGGCTAAAATTAAAGTACACGTATGTGTATTACGCACAATTTCACTGGTGCAGTTCATACCTTCAAAAGAATAACTCATGTCCAGAAAAAAATAAGAACAGTGGCCCAGAAGGGGAAAGGCCGCTAGGATGTGTCCTGCAGCCAAAGATCATGTCGTCTGCCAAGTAGGCAAAACTTCTTAGCAAAAAACTGGCTATGGGAGAACTAGGGCAATCCCTAGTGAAAATTCTGGCAGAATTTTGCTGGACTATACCCAGATAGTACAGCTGAATGTACCATGACAGTAGACATTGAATGATCAGTGCTGCAGTAGCCTTAGCTACAAGGGTTATCTCCTCCCAAGCTTAGCTACAAGGGTTATATCCTCCCAAGGACACAACAGCCAGCAATCTTTCAAACCTTCAGGGCACCTTCCATGTACCCAAACTGTCAAGCAGCTCAAGCTAACCTGACTAAGACAAGTTTGGGGGCAAAGCACTTTAGAGCTTTCCAGCCAGCAGAGCACAGGAGGCTGAGCCCTAAAAGGCAATAGTACAGTTGTGTACGTTGATCATATTGATGACTGGTGCAGTAGCCTTAGCTATATGGCTATTATTACCACAGCCAATTACATTTCAGAGGTGGAAGAACAGTCCAGGAGCCCCTGGAGAACTGACCTGAACTTAAACAAGGAATCAAGCTTGTTGTGCTTCGTAAGGGTATGTACTGCGCCAAGTAGCAGCTTCTAACATACTTCCAGAATCAAACCCTTTGCAAACACTCATAGACGAAGCAAAGGCCCTAGTAGAGTGGACTTGTTATTCTGAGTATAAAGGTAATAGCCTTAAATAACTTGGAAATGGTCTTCAATACAGGTTGCCCCTTCTTATCCTCACAAGAAATTAACAATTGACCTGAATATCTGAAATATTTAGTTCCGTCAAGACGGTACCAGAATTGTCTGCGAGCATCCAAAGTATGGAGTATCCTTTCCCCCTCCTTTTTAGGTTCAAGAAAAAGGGAGATGAATAGTTTGTCTTAAAGTAAACCTGGATACCACTTTAGGCACGCAAGGATTAGTTCTCAAAGAAACCCTGTCCGTATGGAAAATGAGAGACTCACCATAAGAGCTTGCAACTCAACCTTCTTGCAGAGGTCAGAGCAATCAGTAAAAAACTGCTTTTCATGTTAAGAACTGCAAGTCCAACAAATTTGCTAGTTCAAATGGAGCAAGTGTAACATCTCCAACACAAAGCATTTACTGTATTTTTTCTGTCTGTGTGCAAAAAAACACTAAAAAAACCAAAAAAATACTTCTGCTTTCCTAAACTTTCCTAGTTAGTTGTTCCAGTGATCAGATTTTGCTGATCCCTGGGCTTTGTATTTGGTTCCTGTGTTCCTCCATTTTCTTGTGTGGCCAGAGGTAGTTTCTTTACTCACCAGTGGGAGTGGGGAATACTGATCTGCTTGTTTGTCCTCAGAGGAGTGGTTAGAGACAGCAACTAGTAATTCGTTGGCCATTTTGGGTCATTTCCTGTTTTTTTCCAGCCCCCTGCTATAAAGCACGCATTAGCGCAGAGTTGCCACTTTTGCATACAAGAGCAGCGGCGGTTAAACAAGGTTAAACTATTCGGGCTACCTAAATTCCACTCTTCAATTTTTCCCTTAAAACTACCTTCCTCGAACTTTACTGCTGATCTAACCAGCATATCCTATAACTAAAAAGTTTGTCTCTACTTGATTCCCAAGTAGACTATTCTCTATCTGTAAAGCCTAGCACTTGCTCCTACAGTACTTTCACCTTGATAAAGCGCTCGTATTATAGATAGTACTCCACCAGCCTAGAACCCACATCCATCCCCCGGAGTCTTCTGTAAGTTTTTTATCTATTCCTTCTAGCATGTCGAGGGATCAGTTGCTAGTGTCCTCTCCTGCTCAGCTGGTGAACCTGGGAATATTGAGGCAATGTTACAATTGCCTCATGTACACAGACAACCCTCTCCTTCTCCCACAAAACACAAATACATGCGAGAGATGCAACTATACAGCCAAATTGGAGGCCGAGCTCGCTCAACATAAGACTGGCAAGACCAGACAGGAGGAGAAGGGTACCACACACACCCAGTCTCGCATAGTACTATCAAAACCTCAAATCTTACACAAACACACAAAGACATACTCGGAGGCTCTGATCAAAAATCTACCAAAACAGCAGAGGCCACCAAAGCAGACACCCAAACAACCACCACCTCAAGACACAACACATGCAACACATAAACCACACAGTCAGTGTGCTAAACAGTCACAGCCCTTATGGCCAAACACAATGCCAGACACACTCGTCATTGGTGACTCCATAGTCAGACACACTGACGTCCCGCTCACCAGATTGAGTAAGGAAAAGGTCATGAATATTTATTTAGAAATCAAATTATGAGATCACTTTAAAAAAAATGTGTATATGTTTCTCCTTTTGGAATTAATTGGTTAATTGATTGTTCAGTGATTTAATATAAAACTGCCATTGAATAGCAGTAAGATGTGATCCTTGAAGGCGAATTGCCGAGGTACCAGGTCGCTCACAATAAAGGAGAGTTGCTGGAAGAAGTACTGGCTGTTTGGTGTGTTATTTGGTTTGTGCCTTTCACGTTGCTGTGTTTTTTTCAAGTCACAGTAAGCTGCCTGTGGGGAGCTAGAATCCGCCACATAACACAAGCACTCCGGTCTCTCAACAGCAGGTACAAGTACGACTCAGTCATTGTCCATGCTGGTGTAAACGACCTGAGACGTACCTCCTTGGACTACACGAAGAGAGACATTGAGGAGCTCTCTGATTATGTAGCCCAGGCAGGTATGACCCTGACCTTGAGCAGTATCCTACCTTCACCAAGAATGATGCCACAATACGAAGATAAAAGATGATCAGCTTTAATAATTGGCTTAAACTCTGGTGTCATTCAAAGGGGATCCAATGTCTGTCTGCCTGGGATAACATGCTGGACAAGCCACGCTGCTTTGCAAGGGACGGCTTATACCTGTCACCCCTGGGCTTCCGGATATTGGCAAAGGCTCTTGCCACCCCTATAGTGCCTTTTTTAGGCAAGGCTCAAATTCTAAACCTACCACCCTAGAACACAAAAAAAGGAAAAAAACTAAGGGTAATGCTGCTCAATGCCAGAAGTCTAAACCTAAAGATGCACGCACTCGAGGCCCTTCTCAGTATGGAGAACATCGATGTCTGTGCTGTGACTTAAACCTGGTTCAAGGCTCCTGAGAGCACTCCAGCACTGTCAGGTTTTACCTCATACCATGCGTTCTGGCCCCAAAATCCGGACAACACCAAGAAAGGAGGGGGGGTGTCCATATTCATCAAGGACACCCATACCTCAAGGTTGGTGGCAACGCATGATGCATCGGAGACCATCCAGGTGCAATTAACCATAGGCAAAACTGCTCTGCAATTTGTAGCATGTTACAGGCCACCCTCTCAAACTCAGGAAACTCACATAACCTTCCTGAAAACACTGGAGGGGATAAATGTATCTCCAAACACCATCATACTAGGTGACTTCAACTACCCTAATATAGACTGGGATCACTACTCAAGCCCAAACACTCTAGCCCAAAGATTCCTGGAGTTCATAAACTCAAATGCCATGGAACAACTGGTCACCATACCCACAAGAGGTGAAAACATACTTGACCTCATCATCACGAACATGGGATCACAATGTTGAACACCGGAAGTATACCCCTCACTGGTGAGATCAGATCAAACTAATCTCACTGGAGGTCCTCATCCCGCCCCCACCTGAGATAAAAAAACACAACAGTGAAGAACTTCTCCAAAGCCGACTTCACACTTCTAAAGACTAGTGTGGTCTCCTTTAAGGCCCCCGAGCCGGCGGTAAACATTACCCAAGCCGCTAAATCACTTACAAACGCCTTCTACCAGCACCTACAGGACTGCATGGATCAGGCAATCCCAAACAAAACAAAGACTCTTTGTACCAAAGGCAAGCATCCAGTCTGGTGGACCCCAGCCATAAACAAGCTCTACAACAAAAGGAGGAAGCTACTACAAGATAGAGCAAAATCCTTAAAAGGTAAGACACCTTTGATCACTATAAGTAAAAGACTAAGAGCTCTCATAAAATCATCCAAGGCAAATTTTGAGAGAAAAATCGCTAAAGACTCAAAAGACAATCATAAGGCCTTCTTTAGCTATGTTAGAAACCTGGGAGGAAACTCCCAGATATGCTCAGAATTAGTTCAAAATGATGTGAAAATTACTGAACCTACAGACATTGCCAATATACTGGCCGACAGGTTCAGTGCAAACTCCCCCCCCCCAAAAGGAGAGATATCTATACCAGAGGATTGTAGCCCCCCAAACATCTCTATCGCCCAGGTGAGAACTGCTCTCTCAAAGGCGAAAAACACAGCATCCATGGGACCGGATGGTGTCCCCGGCTGTGTGCTCCACGAACTCAACGAGGAATTAAACCCGCAGTTAGGACAGTTGTTTAATCTTAGCCTCACCTCAGGATACGTACCCAAGGAGTGGCGCACGGCAACTGTGGTCCCACTTCACAAAGGCGGTGCCTCCACCGACCCTGGAAATTACCGTCCCATCAGCTTGACAAGCCTGATCTGCAAAGCCATGGAGAGGATCATAATGGAACTCATAAATAAAGACATAGGGAACTTGCAGACATTGGATCCAACCCAGTTTGGCTTTGTCAAAGGCAGATCATGCCTTTTAAACTTGGTCGACTTTTTCAAAACAGGTCACCAAGGCCATTGATGAGGGAAAGGCAGTCCATACAGCCTACCTCGACCTGGCTAAGGCTTTCGACACAATACCCCACTCAGGTATCGTCGAAAAACTCATCAGCTTAAATGTAAACCCATACATCACAAGATGGGTTGCAAACTGGCTAAGTGTCAGAACCCACAGGGTCAGAGTTGCTGGCGCCATGTCAGACTCAAAGCCTGTCACAAGTGGGGTCCCACAGGGCTCAGTCCTGGGCCCACTCTTGTTCGGCATCTACTTTTCTGAAGTACAAGCAAACGCAGGAGGGTTATGGCTGACAAAGTTTGCAGATGACTGCAAACTGGGCGCCATAGTCGAAAACACATCTGACACAGATATCCTTCAGAAGGGTCTCACAGAAACGGATAACTGGTGCCAGAGCCATGGCCTAAAGTAAAACGCCAAGAAATGCATAGTCATACCCTTCGGGAAAAACAAGGTTACCCCTAGCTACCATATAGGTGACAATCCACTGAGCACAGAAGAAGTTATCAGAGATCTGGGGACTCAGGTTGACAGTAACCTATCGTTTGACACTCACGTTGCTAAAGTAGTTAGGAAGACCTTCTACATTGCCCACCTGATCATGAAGGGATTCACATCTAGATCAAGGGAGGTCATCGTCCCCCTGTACTCATCACTCATCAGACCAATGATTGAGTACAATGCTCCATTCGGAATGCATCTGACCAGACACCTGCAGCAGCTGGAAAGGCCCCAAAAGTTCCTCACCAAAAGGATAAAGGGTCTCAAAAATATGTCTTATGCTGCCCGACTGAAAGAACAGCTCTATTCAGTCGCTTACCGCCTGCTCAGAGGTGACCTGTGCCTGACATACAAGGCCATGTCAAACCCAGATTTGATGAACATGCTTCACCTCAAAAAATCTAGATCCCTCAGAACTACAAGGGCGGGAGACTTAAACCTTGACACTGTCATTAATAGGACATGCTGGAGGGACAGATTCATCACCCAAAGACTCCCTATGCTGTGGAACAAAATCCCGGTACATGTGAGGCAGAGCACCTCGCTGGCCATGTTCAAGAGAAATCTTGACCAATGGATGGGAGATCGCAGATATACCCCAGGGATTACCTCAGCGTCTCTGCTTGACAGAGGCATAGCAAAACAATGGGCATAGTTTTCTTCAAACTAAAGGGGTGGCGAAAGCCACAAAAACTCTGGGCTAGGCTTATAAATGCCCTTGGGCAGACAGCCTAGTACGAACCTATGAACCTATAACACAATTAAGATCCCAGGGATTTGCCACCAGTTTTTTTGGGAGGCATATTATGCAAAACCCCATTTCAAGAACATTTTGACACAAGATTGCATTGAGAGAAAAAAAAAAAAAAAAATTAAAAAGAGAGAGAAGATCAATGGGCAGACATGCTGAAATAGTAGATAAATGACCCTTGATCGAGGAACAAAGGCCATAGGATAGTAAACTCGTTCAATAGTATCCCGATTCAAGTGGTCTTGAATAATGGGAGTCAAAAGGGGTATTTGGTTTTGAAGGGATAATAAGTCTCTCCGGGGGGGGGGGGGGCCAAAGATACAACACAGCTGTCCTCAATGATGAAGAGGGCCCACCTGTCCATTGTAACAGCTTCCCAACTGGCCAGGGAAAGTGACAGCTTTTGAGAAAGAGGTAATGGGGCTGAAGACAGAGGGAGAGATGCCACAGGGGTAGTCACTGGTTTTTGCCTCCCAGCTGGAGGCTCCCTTTGGGATTTATCAGAATATTTTTCTGAAGGGCTTTCCTTTGTTTTTTGAACCGTTTTAGGATACCTTCTAATGAGAGGTAAATTTAGCTGGGTACTTCCTAGGGTATCTAGGTAACAAGGACAGTAGGATAGTCTAGTGAGGTACATGCCAAGTGGGGCATTGTACTCTATTGCCCTAATGAGGAATTAGGCTAGACAATGACCTCTTTCTTCCTGGAAGCAAAACCCTTAGTAATGAGATGTGCCACACAGAAGGCCTTTAACCAAAGTGGCAACATGATGGTCAAAAGACAGGTTGCCGTCAACCTG
The DNA here is from genome assembly GCF_019279795.1 of Protopterus annectens. Lineage (NCBI taxonomy): Eukaryota > Metazoa > Chordata > Ceratodontiformes > Protopteridae > Protopterus > Protopterus annectens. The sequence continues at coordinate 328,197,989 of NC_056739.1, read as the reverse complement.
TGTTCTCAGATCTCATACATCATCTTTGTTCAGTGGACTACCATCAATGTGGTAATTAAAGGGAACTGGGTTTTTCCCATGGGGGGGTGACATTTTTTTGGCACTGAGCTTAAGACTATGGTTCTGACACCAGTCATTGGTCTCCTCGAGGCCTTTCTGTAGGATGTCAACATCACTTGGGGAGTTAATAGCAGCTCCCAACTTGCAATCGTCTGTGTACTTTGTCAGCCAGAGTCCCTTCGTGTTGGCCTGGACTTCAGAGAAGTAGATAGTACAGTTGTGTACACTTACCATAAAATGTAGATGTTGGAGTGTATTCACTGTTGCAGTCATTACATTTGGGTAATCTGCTGGCAGGTTGCCCTCAGTCGGCCTGATTAACAAAATCTTGGGTCCTGCGTCGGGTTGCTGTCCCTTCTTCCATGACATCAGGTTGTCAGGGGTATAAAAACATGCAGCCGACACCATTCCATCAGTTTTTCTTGCCCCAGATGTCAGGTGCCCCCAAATGGGGAGCAAAATATATACATACACATAAGTGGGGGTAGTTCACTTCATTGTTATTCAGTTTCTGCCTTATATAAGTGGTACAGTTTGAATTATTTTCTGCTTAAACTTGTGAGCTTTGGCCAGCTAAGACCTGCATGCAATCAACTGAACTTATAAGTGAAGTTAAGTAAATCTTTATCTGCACTTTTTTCAAATACACAATTTAAATTAATTGCATTGAGCAATATCTAGCTGGAAGTTTTCAGTAGGTCCCCACCCACCGTCCCGGTTTTTGTTCTTGGTAGCTTTGAAACTGCCCGCCCCTCTTGTAAATTTGCACTTGGATACTCCTCCTGGGACAATCTCATTTGCTCACACAAAAAACAAAAAAAAAAAAAAAAAATGTTCTTTTATCTGCTTTTACTGTATTTGTGTTTTTTCCTACTTTATTTTACTTTTGCATCATCTTAAAAGTACTTAATTGTATTTATTACTGCTTGGTGTAACTCTTTCCAAGTCTTTTAGTTTAAGCACTTGGGCTTCAGGCCAGTTATTTTACATTAAGAGGGTTCGTGGTCTGCACTCTTGTGGGAGGAGAGGCTGGACGCTGCCCTTCTGAGCTGGGAATTTCTAGTTAAAGGCTTATAGTGCCTGCATATTTGAACTGCTTCTTACTGAAATCGGTACACCTTGTTTGCTGTAGCATAGACTAGATCCAGGCCTGCTGAATCTCGCTTTGTTTGTATGCTTGTTGTTTGCTTGTTATTTCCCTGAAATGCTAATTCCACCTAAAACGTGGCTTTTCAGCGCTTCTGTGGATCCCTAGTGATATCTGCATTGCTTACTGTACTTATTTCCTTGTTTCACTTGAAAAAGTTACTGTTTGTCGTTTTTGCATTTGTTACCTGTAACAGTCGCAGGCTACACACTCAAGTGCGTTAGCCTTCCCTGCCTTTCTGAACTAGTCTAGTCCAGTTTTCAGGCTTTGCTGAATCCAGGACTGTGGTAAAGGTTCCTGTGTTGCCCATATCATACTTGGATAGTTAGGTGGCTTCCTTGTTCACTATGAGAGAGGGAACTCTGAGCAGCCTATCTGTCCCTGCAGGAGTGGTCCCAGCCCAGCAACTTGTAGCTCATTGGCCATTTTGGGCTAATTTCTACCCTTTTTTATCTCCCTGGTATAAAAACCGCTTAGCGCGGTTTTGCACACCGCTGTTTAGCTGCAGATAAACTATTCCAGGCTCCACGAAGTCTGCACTTCAGTTTTTCCCCTGAAACTTGAAACACTTCAACCCAGCACTAGAAATAAGTCAATTTAAGACCGGCACTTACTAAAACTCACTAAAACTAGCACTAGCTTACAGCTTGCACTTCAGCCCTATACTCAGGAAGTATAAGGCTCTTTACTTATCCAATCAGCAATACAGTCCCAACCATCTACTCAGGCATGTTCAAGGGACAGCTTCAGGTGTGCTCTCTGGTCCAGCTGGTGAATCTGGGCATCCTGAGGCAATGTTACAATTGCCTCATGTACACAGACAACCCCCTCCTCCCAACCAACACAAACATATGTGAGAGATGCAGCTACACAGTCAAACTGAAGGCTAAGCTCTCTCAACCCACGACTGGATCAACCAGTCACAAGAAGGGCAACATTAGCACCACATTACCAGACTCGCATAGACCAGCCATAGCTGCACCAGAAAACAACTCTCAGAAACATGCAAAAACATACTCAGAGGTTCTAAATAAGAACCTGCCTAAACAGATCTAAGCATACACCCAAGCAACCCCCAACCCACAAGAGAAACCAGGTAACATGTCACAATGCCAGTGTGCCAAGCAAAAACAGCCCATAAGGCTAAATAACACGCCTAACACACTAGTAAATCAGTGATTCTATCATCAGGCATACAGACGTTCCACTCACTAGACTGAACAAGAAGGTTACCGTAAGCTGCCTGTCGGGTGCCAGAATCCGCCACATAACACATGCACTCTGGTCACTCCACAACAAGTACAAATATGACAGTCATTGTACATGTTGGCGTAAATGACCCGAGATGTACCTCCCTGGACTACATGAAGAGAGACATGGAGGAGCTCTCTGACCATGTAACCCAGGCTGGTATGACCGACTCCAAGCCACGTGGCTTGCAACTGTCATCCCTGGGCTTTTGAATACTGGCCAAGACTCTTGCTGCCCCAATACTGCCTTTTTTAGGCAAGGCTCAAAAGACAAACCCACCTCCATAAACAATAATAAAACAAAAACCGAGGGTAATGCTGCTCAACGCCAGAAGTCTAAACCTCAAAATGCACGCACTCAAGGCTCTCCTTAGTATGGAAGAAATAGACGTATGTGCAGTGACAGAAACCTGGTTCAAGGCCACAGAGAGCACCCCAGCACTACCAGGCTATAACTCCTACCATACCTTTAGGTCCCAAAACCAGGACCGGAACACAAAAGGAGGGGGTGTGTCCATATTCATCAAGAACACCCACACCTCCAGGTTAGTAGCACAGCACGTGGAATCTTGAGACCATCCCAAGTGCAATTGACAGTGGGTAAATTGACTGTTCAATTTATAGCTTGCTACAGATCTCCCACCTTGTCTCAGGACTCTTACACAGCATTCCCGAGAACATCAGAAAGAATGAAGATTCTTACCCAACACCATGCTACTGGGTGACTTCAACTATCCAAACATTGACTGGGAAAACTACTCAAGCTCAAAACGCCCTAGCCCAATGCTTCCTTAGGTTTATAAACTCACGCCCTTGAACAGCTGGTCACCACTCCCACAAGAGGTGACAACATACTGGACCTGGTCATCACCAACATGGGGAATCTATGTTCCACACCCGAGGTAAACTCGTCATTGGTAAGATCAAATCACAAACTAATCACACTGGACATCCATATCCCGACCTGCCCCACCCCCCCACATCCCGACCTGCCCCCCCCCCCATCCCCCGTCAAGGAAATCAAGGTAAAAAACTTCTCTAAAGCCAACTTCACCCTCCTCAAAGACCAAGGTGGGAAGTTTTAAAGATCTCAATCAAATGGAAAATGATGACACATCGGCAGAATCCTTTACAAGTGCATTCTATGAACACCTTCAAGAATGCATGGACCGAACCATCCCAAGTAAAACCAAGACCAAACTCCTCAAAAAAGAGGAAGCCAGTCTGGTGGACCCTGGCCATAAATAAACTTTACAACAGAAGGAGGAAACTCCTGCAAGATAGAACAAAATCCCAAAATAAGAAGGCATCTCTAACATCCGTAAAAAACTGCGCTCCCTCATTAAATCATCCAAGGCCAACTTCGAAAGAAAAACAGCCAGTGACTAAGGATTACCACAAGGCCTTCTTTAACTATGTCAAGAGTCTAGGGGCAAACTCTCAGATATGCTCCGAGCTAGTGCATAATGGCCATAAATACACTGAACCAAGTTCACTGCCAACATCCTGGCTGACAAGTTCAGTGCAAACTTCACCCCCCCCCCCTCTCCACCAAAGGGGCTAGCACCCATCCCAGAAAAATGTGGCGCTCCAGATATCTCAGACACACAAGTAAAGACAGCCCTTGCAAAGGCCAAAAACACAGCATCAACGGGACCAGATGCTATCCAAGGCTGTGTCATACGAGCTTCAAAATGAACTAACCCCCCCCCCCCATCTCAAATCACTATTCAAACTCAGCCTCTCTACAGGCTATGTGCCCAAAGAATGGCGTATAGCAACAGTCATACCACTCCACAAAGGTGGTGCCACAACTGACCCTGGGAACTATTGCCCTATAAGCTTGACTAGCTTGGTCTGCAAAGCCATGGAACGTATTATCATCATGGAGCTCATTAACAGGGACATTGGGAACTTGCAGTCACTGGACCCCACCCAGTTCGGCTTTGTTAGAGGCAGATCTTGCCTCCTGAACACGGTTGACTTCTTCGAAACAGTCACAAAGGCCATAGATGAAGGGAAGGTGGTCCACACAGCATATCTGGACCTCGCTAAGGCATTCAACACCATCCCACACTCAGGAATTATAGACAAACTCACCAGCTTAAATATCAACCCCCATGACACGAGATGGGTTGCCAATTGGCTCTCAGACAGAACCCACACAGTAAGAGTGGCAGGCGCCATGTCTGACTCTAAACCAGTCACAAGCAGACTCCCACAGGGCTAGTTCGCAGATGACTGTAAATTGGGTGCAATAATTGACTCTCCAGCTGACACAGACATCCTGCAAAAGGGTCTCACAGAGACAAACACCTGGGGTCAAAGTCACGGCCTCAAGCTAAATGCCAAAAATGCATAGTAATCCCATTTGGGAAAAACAAAGTACCTACACACTACCACATTGATGGGAATCCACCAAGTACAGAAGTAGTAATTAGGGACCCGAGTACCCAAGTAGATAGCATGCTCTCCTTTGAAAACCACATAGGATTTCCTGACCGTTTTGGCTATGTGGCACACCCGATCACAAAGGGTTTCTCATCCAGATACAAGGAGGTGACTGTGCCCCTTTACTCCTCACTCATCAGGCCCATAACAGAGTACAATGCCCCATTTGGGATGTACCTCACTAGACACCTGCAACAACTAGGACCACAGAAGTACCTCACTAAGAGGATTAAGGGCCTTAAACAATTTCCCCATGAAGCACGACTAAAAAAGCTCCAGCTCTTCTCAGTCTCTTACCGTCTGCTCAGGTGACCTATAGGGCCATGTCAAACCCTGAACTAATGGACATGCTTCACCTCAAAAAAACGAGATCCCTCAGAACCACTCGTTCTAGCAACTTGAACCTATGTACAACAATAAGCAGGACATGCTGGAGGGATAGATTCCTGTCCCAGCGACTCTCCTCACTCTGGAATAGAATCCCAATCCATATTAGACAGACCTCCTCTCTGACCCTCCAAGAGAAATCCTGATGAGTGGATGGGTAATCGTAATTTCTACCCTGAGATCACTTCAGGAGCCCTGTTGACAGAGGCCCAGGGTTACTAATTTATTGGGGAGGTGAAAGCCATCACTCTGTGGCTAAGTATAAATGCCCATGGGCAGATAGCCTAGTACTTACCTATACACACACATATATATATATATATATATATATATATATATATATATATATATATATATATATATATATATATATATATATATATATATATATATATATATATATATATATATATACACACACATATATATATATATATATATATATATATATATATATATATATATATATACACACACATATATACACACACACACACATTATATATTATACATAATACACACACACATATATATATACATACATATATATATATACATGCATATATATATATATATATATATACATACATATATATATATATATATATATATATATATAAACAAACGTACACACACACACACACACACATTTTATATATATACACATATATATATATATATATATATATATATATATATATATATATATATATATATATTATATATTTATATATATATATATATATATATATATATATATATATATATATATATATATATATATATATATATATATATATATATATATATATATATATATATATATATATATATATATATATATTACATACACACACACACACACACACACACACACACACACACACACATATACATACACACAAAAACACAAAAAATATACCTCCAAAGAGAAGCAAATACACCAAAAAGGCTTTTAAGCATAGTAAAAGAAAGGAGAGGTATAGTAAGAGAAAAACAGGGGCTGGAGGGTGGGTAACCAGGACTGCAACAGTGAATACACTTGAACATCTACATTTATGGTAAGTGTACAGAACTGTACTATGTTCTTCGTGTTTCACTGTTGCAGTCATTACATTTGGGTAGAATCCCAAAGCTATGGTTGGGAGGATGGATTTATACAGCATTAGGAGCAGCTATAAGGCCCTGCAGGACAGCAGTGGCAAAGCCAGCTCTGGATTTAGAGAAGAGAGGTAAATGGTAATGTTTGGTGAACGTATGAACTGAGCTCCAGGTAGCAGCTTCTAGAATGTCTCTGGTAGGACCCCCTCTGAGAAAGGCTGCAGAAGTAGATGCAGCCCAGGTGGAATGAGATCTGATCTCCTTGGGGATAGGTTTACCATGGTGCATATAGCAGAAACAAATACAATGGCTTATCCATTTGGAAATGGTCTGCTTTGAAATAGCCTTTCCCTCTGCCCCTGCAGCAAATGCCACTAATAGTTGTTCAGATTTTTAGAGATTTTGTCCCGTTTAAAGTAGAATCTAAGTTATCTGTGTACATCCAATGAATGTAGAATCCGCTCACCCTTGTTCTGTGGTTTGGGAAAGAAAGTTGGCAGATGAATGGTCTGATTAAGAGCCACACTGGATACCACCTTAGGCACGAAAGATGGATTGGTCCCGAGAGCCATCCTGTCTGGATGAAAAATAATGAAAGGCACCACACTGGATACCACCTTAGGCACGAAAGATGGATTGGTCCCGAGAGCCATCCTGTCTGGATGAAAAATAATGAAAGGCTCCACTGCCATAAGAGCCTGTAATTCAGAAATCCTTCTAGCTGAAGCGACTGCTAAAAGGAAGGCAGTTTTCCAGGAGAGAAATTTTAGGTCCGCAGTAGCAGCTGGCTCAAAAGGAGGGAGAGCGAGTTTTTCTCAAACAAAATTCAGGTCCCATGCAGGAGTTGGCGCTCTCCTGGGAGGTCTTAATTTTTGCCCCCTCCGAGATGCTGCTTTCGCAGAGGATGAGAGAAGAGGGGAGGTTCTGTGTTGTAATATGCTGAAATGGCTGAGGCATGGATTTTTACAGAAGAAAAAGATAAGCCCTTGTGAAGCATCTCAGTTAAATATTGCAGAATCTGAGGAATATTGGGCATTGCTGTGCTTATTCCTTGTGACTGGTTCCAGGCACAGAATCTTTTCCATTTGTCAGCATAACATTTTCTAGTACTAGGCCTTCTAGCCTCCAAAATGACATCCATCACATTTGCTGTGGGATGACAAGGGTGAAATTAGTCGATTAGCTATGCTGCAAGACTAAGTTTGGAGCGGAGTGTGCAGAATTTGGTAGTTCTGCTGAGACAGTAGGTACTGTGTCTGAGGCAGGTGCCATGGAGGAAGGTGTGACACATTCCGCAGGAGTGGGTACCAGTGTTGGCAAGGCCAGTCTGGAGCAATCGGAATCATTTTTTGTTTGTCCTGTTGGACTTTTAGTAGAAATTTGCAGAGCAGAGGCAGAGGGGGGAAAGCAGACCGATATAGAGCATCCACTTTCCAAGCTTTTTTGTGATGAATTCTTGTGCAGAATTTCTCCAACTGACAGATCTTTTTGCCTCGCCCCAGAACTATGTCTGGACTCTCCCATTTGCGTGTCAACATGCTAAAAACTTGTGGTTCCAGTTTCTATTCGTGTGGGTCCATAAGATTTCTGCTTAGTTAGTCTGCCAGAGTATTTAGCTTTCCTGGCAGGAATTGAGCTTGTAGTTGTATTTGGCAGGTCAAGGCCATGTTCCACAATGCCTTGGCTAGTCTGCAAAGGGGGTAGGAATGTGTACCCCCCCTGCTTGTTTATGTACCACGTAACTGTGGTGTTGTCTGTCTTTATAATTAGTTGTTCTGGATGAAGGTAGTCCTTGAAAGCTGTCAGTGCATTCTGTACAGCTAGCATCTCTTTCTGATTGATATGTAGGTGCATTTGATTTGGGCTCCATTTGCCCTGAATGCACTTTCCTGCCAAAAGAGCCCCCCCCCCCCAATCATAGTCTGATGAATCTGTAGTTAGGGTTTGGGCGGCAGGGGGTGGAGTGAATGGCAGCCCCTTGTTTTGGTGGCAGGCTTCTGCCCACCATAGGAACTTTGCAGGCAAGGTATGACAGGAATCATTGTTTCCAGGCTGTGACAATGTTGACTCCATAAACTTTTTTAAGTATCACTGTAGTTTCTTCATATGCAGTCTTGCATATGGAATTAGAAGAATGCATGAGGCCATGAACCCCAAGGCTTGCAGAATTAGTCTTGCAGATAGCAGGGTTTTTGTGGCCACCTGTTTGAAGCAAGTCACCAACTGAATTTGCTTTTCTGGCGTAAGGTAAGTCATCTGGGCAGTTGTATTCAAGCTTGCACCCAGGAATGTAATTTTTTTTGAGAGGGTACCAGTTGTGATTTTTGTTTATGGTGTACCCTAGACAAGTTGGAACCCTTTTTACAAATGCCAGATGCTTTAGAAGAATGTCCTTGTTTTCTGCCTGAATTAGACAATTGTCCAGGTGTGGATATATTTGAATATTTCTTTGCCTGCAAAATGCATTTACTGGAGCCAGGCACTTTGTGAAGACCCTGGGTGCAGTAGATAAGCCAAAGGACAGTGCAGAGAACTGGTAATGCAAGTAGCTTGCTTTGAAGCAGAGGTATCTTTTGCAAGATTCCCCGATTGGGATATGCAGGTAAGTCTAGAGTTACCAACCAGGCGTCTAGAGTTACCAACCAGGCGTCTTTGCCTAGCATAGGTAGTAACTGTTGAAGAGTCAGCATCTTGAATTTTGGAATGTCCAGAAATGCGAGTGGATAAGTCCAGAATTGGACGCCATGATTGGTCTTTTCTGGGTACCAGGAAAAGTCTTGAATAGAAACCTTGTCCCTTTTCCTCTTTTGGTACTGGTTGAATAGCCCCAATGTTCATGAGGGACAGAACATGTTTCTGGGCCTCTGCCCACCGATTTGGGGGCAGATTTGGCCATCCGTTTGGGATTGGCAATGTGTGGAAATGAAATCTGTATCCCTGGGATATATTAAAAACCCATTTGTCCTGGGTAATAAGTTGCCAGTTTCGTGCATGAAGTGCCAATTTTCCCCCAAAGGGGCGGCTAAAAGGTAAATGGTTTGATTGTAGAGGGAAGTCATTGAGACGGTTTACCATAGGATGGTGCCTCGTTTCCAAATTTGGAGGTGGAAGCACCCCATTGGTTTTGTTCTAAAGGTTCCTTGTGACTGAAACCTGGAGCCTTTGGAATGCCTGTATTTGACTTGAGCGGCTCTCGAAGGGACTTGGAAAGGACCAGTTCTTAGTAGGCCAGTGCCTACTAAATCTTGGCGGTTGCACTTGTAAGAAATCTTTCACAGTTTGCATAGATTTAGCTTTATCTTCCATCTTTAACACTTCTTCAGCTTTATTACCAAAGAGATGGCCCTGTTGTACAAGAGCCTCCAACAATTTTGCGTTAACATTATCAGGCAGAGTTTGCTCTGAGCCAAGCACAGATCCAGTTACAGCAGCCCTGCAAGAGGCCTCCAAGGAATCAAAACATTGCAAAGTATGTTTTCCAACTTGTTCAGCTGAATGCAATAAATCCTGCAAATGTTATTTTCCACACACAGTCAGATGATCATTTTCTGTTTAAGAAGTCTCATGATATGCTGTTGATATTTAAGCATATGAAATTGAAGGTTTAAAGCCCCGATTGCCAAGGTTGCAGACGTAAATTTCACATGCCTCAAAACCGAGGCGAAATCCTTCAAAGCCCCCGGGCCTGTGGAAAATACGGCCCAGACCACAGAATCCTTCATAAACGCATTCTATGAACACCTTCAGGAATGCATGGATCATGCAATCCCAAATAAAACCAAGACCCAATCCTCCAAAGGCAGACGTCCTGTCTGGTGGACCCCAGCCATAAACAAACTATACAATAGAAGGAGGAAGCTACTACATGATAGAGCAAAATCCCAAAAAGGGAAGGCATCTCTGATCAGTGTTAGCAAAAAAACTACGGGCACTCATAAAATCGTCTAAGGCCGGCTTCGAGAGAAAAATTGCACAGGACACTAAGGATAATAACAAGGCTTTCTTTAGTTATGTTAGGAACCTGGGTGGGAATTCCCAGATATGCTCAGAATTAGTCCAAAATGACAAAAAATACACAGAGCCCACAGACATTGCCAACATCCTAGCTGACAGGTTCAGTGCAAACTCCCCCCCCCACCAAAAGGGCAAATATCTATCCCAACAGAGTGCTGCCCCCCTGACATCTCAGATGCTCAGGTAAGAGCCACCCTCTCCAAAGCAAAAAACACAGCATCAATGGGACCAGATGGTGTCCCGGGCTGCGTCCTACATGAACTCCAAGAAGAGCTAAACCCAAACATAAGACTACTGTTCAATCTTAGTCTTACTACAGGATATGTACCCAAAGAGTGGCGTACAGCAACAGTGGTCCCTCTCCACAAAGGTGGTGCCTCAACGGATCCTGGAAACTATCGCCCCATAAGCCTGACTAGCTTGGTCTGCAAAGCTATGGAAAGGATCATCATGGACCTCATAAATAAAGATATTGGGGACCTACAGACACTGGATCCTACCCAGTTTGGCTTTGTTAAGGGCAGATCCTGCCTCTTAAACCTGGTCGATTTCTTTGAGACAGTCACCAAGGCCATTGATGAGGGGAAGGTGGTCCACACAGCCTACCTGGACCTCGCAAAAGCCTTCAATACAATACCCCACTCAGGCATTATAGATAAGCTCACCAGCTTAAATATAAACCCATGTGTCACTAGATGGGTTGAAAACTGGCTCAAGGACAGAACCCACATGTTAGAATTGCTGGAGCCATGTCAGACTCCAAACCAGTTACAAGTGGCGTCCCACAAGGCTCAGTCCTGGGACCTCTCTTGTTCGGTATATATTTCTCGGCGGTACAGGTCAACACGGAAGGACTGTGGCTGACCAAGTTTGCAGATGACTGCAAACTGGGCGCCATAATCAACTCTCCAGCCGACACAAGCATCCTCCAAAAGGGCCTCATAGAAACAGACAACTGGTGCCAGAACCATGGCCTCAAGCTAAACGCCAAAAATTGTATAGTCATCCCCTTTGGCAAAAACAAAGTGCCCACAAATTACCACATAGGTGGTAATCCATTAAGTACAGAAGTCGTCATTAGGGACCTGGGGACCCAAGTTGATAGCAATCTCTCATTTGACAACCACATGGCCAAAGTGGTTAGAAAAACATTTTATATAGCCCACCTAATCATGAAGGGATTCACATCTAGATCAGGGGAGGTCATCGTGCCTCTTTACTCATCCCTCATCAGGCCCATAATTGAGTACAATGCACCTTTTGGGATGTACCTTACCAGACACCTGCAGCAACTAGAAAGACCCCAAAAGTACCTCACCAAGAGATCAAAGGGCTCAAACAGATGCCATTTGCTGCCCGGTTAAAGAAACTCCAGCTCTACTCAGTAGCATACCGCCTGCTCAGAGGCGATCTGTGCCTGACGTATAAAGCCATGTCCAACCTGGAATTAATGGACATGCTGCACCTCAGAAAATCCAAATCCCATCGAGCTACGCGCTCGAGAGACTTGAGCCTCAGCACTGAAATAAATAGGACATGCTGGAGGGACAGATTCATAACCCTGAGGCTCCCTTCACTCTGGAATAAAATCCCAGTCCAGGTTAGGCAGAGTCCCACATTGACTCTTAAAGAAGAATCTTGAGGAGTGGATGGGAGATTGTAGGTTTACCCCGGCTATCACTTCTGTGTCACTGTTAGACAGAGGCACAGTATACTAACCTCAAAAAAGGCATAGCAAAATTAATTTAAAATGGGTGGCGAAAGCCAAACACACTCTGGCTAGGCTTATAAATGCCCTAGGGCAGATAGCAGGCATCAGGGGCTGCAAAAGCACCTCACCAAGTACCGGTGAACTAGTGACCGACTTAGAAGCGTCCTAGTCGGTTTTGGACCTCGATGGCAGTCTTTCTTTGCGTTTTTTTTTTTTAAGGTATTCTGGTAGTCCGATATTCTGGTAGTCGGATTGCTAACAGACATCATTTCTGGATAGTTAAATAGTGAGCCAAAATATTTAGCAGCAAAAATTTACAGACGTTTAATAGTGCATTGATTAAATCTAGCACAAAACCGACAAGGTACGTTATGATCAGGGCCTAGGCAAGGAATACAGTACAAATGAAAACCCTTATGGAGGTATTAGTTTTCCACAAGTAATGCAATTATTAACTTTTACTGATATCGGTAAGGAGCAAGAAAATGTTTCCCCAACGGGGTACTTAACTTTTAGTTGAAGACTTCGGTTCTGAAACTCAAACGAAAATTTCAGGTGTCAACCTACCAGCACTTGCTAACTGCTTCTGCTACCGCGCGGCAAGAAAGACTGATGTAATGGTAGCGGCAAGAAAGACTGATGTAATGGTATCAGCTGCCATGTTTTATGTCCCCTGACGTCATGAAGACGGGACAGCAACCGATGCAGGACCCAAGACTTTGTTAAAATCAGGCAGACTGAGGGCAACCTGCCAGCAGATTACCCAAATGTAATGACTGCAACAGTGAAACACTAAGAATATCAGGAGAGGACCCAGGACCGAACCCTGTGGGACTCCACTAGTGACTGGTCAGCAGTCTGACTTGGACACTGTGGGTTCTGTGAGTCAGTTTGCAACCCACCTAGTGATATAGGGATTGATGCCTAGCTTAGTAAGTTTTTCTATGATCCGAGTGGGGAATGGTATTAAAGGCCTTGGCCAGATCAAGGTAGGCTGTATGAACCACCTTGCCTTCATCCACACCTCTGGTGACAGACAAAGTTGTTGATAAAGTTGAGCAGGCATGAGCTACCCTCCACAAAACCAAACTGTGTAGGAGCCAGAGTTTGGAGATTCCCTATTTCCTTGTTTACAAGGTCCATGGTGATGCGTTCCATAGCTTTGCATATCAGACTTGTCAGGCTAATGGGGCAATAATTTCCGGGGTCTGTAGTCACTATTGTTAGAGTGGGAGGACTGTAGCAGTGCACCATTTGGTAGGGACAAAGCCTGAGGTGAGGCTGTGATTGAACAGGGCACACAGGTGCCAGTTCATGTACAGGTCCCATAGAAGCGGTTTTCTTGGCCTTGGACAGTGCTGTTTTAACCTGTGCAGCAGTATTACTGGGTGCCTGACAATCTACTAGTACTGTGATTGGTCCTTTGGGAGGAGAGAAAGAGGCAATGTTAGCACTGAAACTGTCAGCCAGTATATTGGCAATACCTGTTGGCTCAGTATAGGAGGTATCATTGTGCAGTAGCTAAGAGCAAATCTGGGTATTGCTGTGGAGATTTACATAAACTATAGAAGTCCTTGTGGTTGTCTTTACTATCTGCTGCAATTCTGTTTTCATAGCTAGCTTTAGAGGATTTGGTGAAGGATCTCAACCTTTTGTCAAGACTGATGGGGAGTTTTTTTCAGTCTTGGGACTTCATCTTATTCCGCATCAGTTTCCTCCTCCTGTTGTAGAATTTATGGCAGGGGACCACCAGATTAGCTTCCTTTATTTTGGAGGAGAGCGTCTTGGTTCTATTGGATATGGTGAGATCCATGCACTTGTGTGTTTGTACAATGCATTGGTGTACGATTCTGCGGTCATGCAACTATTTTCCATTTGCACGGGTGCCGTGAAGTTAGCCAACTCTCATGACCCACAAGTAATAGTTTAACTTTCACTAAGTTTTATTTGATGTATGTGCTATACTTTGACATTATGATTTGTGTATTTTGACAAGGAATAATGCATTGCATCTCATACTTGTACTTGGGAGATTTTCTCCCTGGGCCTCTGCTGAAAACAGGCTAATAGCCCAGTCGGACCTCCTAAACAAAATATCTACAGCTCCACTATCTTTGCCAGTAGGTACCAGGTCGAAGCTTAGAGGGCTTATTTGAAGAGAGATGCTGCAGAGGGGTCTGCATGGGGTTCTTCTGTAGATATTTGCTGCAGAGGGGTCTGCATGGGGTTCTTCTGTAGATATTTAAAGGTCATCAAAGACCTTGTAAAAGCTGTCTGTTCTTTTAGGAACTAGTGGTTGCCAATCCAGTGCAGAAGACGTGGACCAAAAGAAGTCCTGGAAAGCCTCAAGAAGACAGAAGGGACTGGGAAAAGGGCAGCAGCACCAATCTTCCTAGAGGGTGAGATACCTCTTTGGAGAGTCAGAAATCTGCATTGATTGCCAGTCTATCTGCATTGATTGCCAGTCTAAATGTTTCATAGTGTTCTGTAGTTCCTCAGAAGAAGCTTCCTTAATAACAGAATCAAGCAAGAGGGAGTTCCTTCATGGGAAGGGAAGGGATTTGCCCAGGAAAATGCAGTTGAGAGAAATAGTCCAAAGAATGCAAGTCATAATCCTGCTCCTCACAGAAGAAAACAGGGTCACAGTTTTAGAGTAGTCTGCTTGGAGACCCAAAGCAGAGAGGTTTTCAGAGAACAGCTTTCAATAAGCCCTGTAAGGAGTCAATCCAATCCTTTTCAAATGCTGAGGAGGAGGCAGCAACATGCTTCGCCAGTTTTTTTTCCTCTTAGGTTCTGTAACCTCAGCAGGTATGTCAGTCAAACACTGGACTGTGGATCCATTTGAGGACTCAAATTTTCTTTGACTGTAGAGGAACATCCAAGGATGTGGAGTCAGCCATCTTAAAACTAGGCCAAGCGTTTAAGACACCTGGTCTCGCCTAGACCAAAGGGTTTTTGAAATGAACAATTAGCAGATACAGCAAAATTTTGTGATAGTGTTTTGGGCCTAGACAAAAGACACTTGGTATGAAAGTCCTTTTATGGAATTTGCCTAGACAAAAGACACTTGGTATGAAAGTCCTTTTATGGAATTTGCCTACTGCATTTGCATTCATCCTATCTGCCATCTACAGCTTTAACAAACTATCATAAGATAAACGAGAAGGTTCCCCAATGGGGCACTTATCTGGACAAATGAATGAAGCAAAAGGTACCAATGACCAAGAAACTAAGCCCGACTGATGCAGGACCTGCATTCAGGCTGGTGGCAAGATAGTCTTAGAATCCACACTTGTACTTCCATCCTTATACCCAAAAGCATACGAGCCCAGGTCATGAGCAAGATGCAAGACCTACTGAAGGTTAAAGCGCTAGTACCCCAGCCAGATGTCAGCAGTATCAACCCACGTCAGGAATATTGCAGTAGCGATTTCAGTCAGGATCATGCATATATACCTCCAACAGCACTGGCACCAGTAGAGCAAAGCATCAGTGAATGGATGCCTAGGGTGCAGACCCTAGCAAGACAGAGAGCCTGGACTGGCATCAGTATGTTTCATAAGTGCCACCAGTCAGACTTTGGAATATTCCTTCTTACAGGTGGGCATCATCACAGAGAAGCCAAAGATTTTCTACCATCACCACATCCTCTCAGAGGTAGACCAGAAGTATATTCCAATTACAGAGATCTGGCTATAGTAAAAACAGTGTTCTTCAGCCTGGAAATGCACATGCCTAGACCTCTCCTAATATTAAGGACTTCAGTCCAAGTTGTCCAGCAACTACAGTGTTAATCAAATTGTTCAATCATGGCTCAAAAGGCAGCACAATTGCCTGTGGTGTCGGAAGTTCAGAAGGCTGTTGATTTCTCCGACAAGGTGTTTGTATTCATTTTTGCCTCTGTACTGACACTAGTGCATCATAAAAGGGATAGGGATACTACACCATTTAAACGTTTTCCCTTTGACAACTTGAAACTGCTCTATGGACGTTTTTCAATCAAGAACCAGATGCAACTACCAACATGTTACAGAGGTAACAAACAGGTTTGTATGTATAACAGGTATTAACAATTTCACTGTAATGCACACAGTAAGTAGTACAGCTACTGGATACTGGACACAATTTAGGAGTTTCTGAATTAAAAGTTGAGAATAGGAACAGCCCTACACTTGCAAAACAAGCCGAGAGGGAGAGTAACTTTTACTGGCAAGGAAAGATAATAGAGTGATGTGGTACTTGCCCAAGTTCAGGATGGCTCAGGTCATATAGAAGATCATCACACTGCACATAAAAAGAAGGGCGCACACACACTTTTTAACATCGGAGAATTCTCCCCTCGTGCCTTGGCCAAAATCAAATCTCCCCCAGAAAATAAGGATACCAACCCAAATCATCTCACAGCTCTCCTAATAAGAGGCTATGGCAAGCAGGACTAGCTCAGTCAACAGAAAGTAAAGTTAACAACTGACAAAATAGAAGGAAAAAATGAACCCAAGACAGCGGTAAAAACATTACTAAACGTTAGAATCATGCAGTCACCAGCCAAATTACGTCAAGCTTATTCCTCAGGAGCACTATGCAGTCATTTCCAAGGTTTCTGCAAAGGGCATCCTTCCACTTTAAATGTCCCACGCCACTCACTAAAAGATAACCCAATCCATCCTTGCCAATGCTTGACACACCCAAGCAGTAAAAATCAAACCAAAGTTGTCAGGGCTTTATCCCGCTATGCCATGACACTGGAGAAATCCATTACCTAATGTACACAGTAATACAGACCAGTTTAGTTGCCAAAAATCTTATTAAAAAGCAACGGTTAACAGTCACTAAAAAAATAATCTTTCATTTGGACTGCTGAATCAATATGGGAGCTGGGTGGAAGACTGCTGCACAGCTAAACATACATTCTACTTCAAGTTAGAATTAAAGCACCATCACAAACTACCTACTCTTCTCCACAGAGTTTTGCCCTCATCTATCTTAAGAAGCCTTGCATACCAGAAAGCCAATAATACCCGATGTAGCATCCCATCACATTCCACAAGTACACTGTACTTGCACTCCCAGTTTTCTCCACTCCACTGTCATTTCCTATAAACCTCATCATCTTCCCTACACGAAGTTACGTTTCTGAAAGAAGGGGATCTCTCAATTCACTTATAACCAACCACAGTGTTTACATTTTAAAAAGCAGCATACAATCTCTTACAAATCCCTTGGAGAGATGCTCAGAAGCTTCATCAAATACAAAGAGCTCAATTTTAATGTAATCTAGTTGAATCTTTACAGTAAATGGTCAGTCACTTACTCAATATACCTTTAAAATTTTCCTGCACAACTCTGGGATGTTTCACTACCACATCTTATCAAACTCAAATATTTTGCTCACTAACTGGGATGAGGAAGCCTATCTAACCCAGAATGAACAGTCAGCAATATTAGTAATGCCACTGTAGTCCAGTTCTATTTCTAAACCACTTAAGTACCTTTGACTATTCTCAGCAACTTTCAGAACTGGCAAGTGTTAAAAAAAAAAAAAAAAAAAAAAAAAAAAAAAAAAAGCTAAGTATCTCTTCCCATAGCTCTCCCATAAACAAAAAAAATAATAATGTCAACAATTCCAAGTAGTCTCCCCTAAATTACCACCTAATAGAAAAAACTCCCCCTGAACTCCACTAGCAAGCATATCCATTATCAAAGTATAAAACTAGATGAGGTACTAGGGCAGGGCTACCCACAAAATCTTAGATTCACTCTCCCTGGGCCAAATTCCATTCAATCACTTAAGCCTGAGTGATGGAATCCAGCTTTAAAACTTGTCAATCCACTTGTCTCAACAGTGACTACCAGGCCTCTGTCCAGGAGTTCCCAGTCCCCAGTAACAAAAAGCCATCTTAATACATATCAGAACTGCACCTTTAATTTCCCCACTATTAATTAGTTTGACAAATGAACAGGGTAACAGTGGAGCAAAGTAGTAAGCAGCTTCAAGGTTCATGTCTCAAAGAAGAAGTGAAAGCAGACACTCAATACAGAAGAGAAACAGGGAAACTGTGGCAGGGAGTTGCTGCACAAGTAAACAGTATGGCATGCGCCTTAACAGAAAGTAGTGCAGGTAACAAGACTGAACCAGCTTAGATGCCCTGCAAGGCTCAAGTTTCTCACATATCAGCCCCCATTGTGCAATATATGCCCACAAACTTAATGAGCACTCCGTTATATACATACAGCATTCGGTAGGGGATTCTTACATATATGCAACTCACTAAATCAGTAAAGTTCTGATCCTCAAACTAAAAATTACTGACAATTGGTATAAAATGATTTGCTGTTCAGACATAAAACTAAACCAATGCACATGCAAGTCTCAAATGGAGTGCCCCTCTTTCTGCAAGCAAAAAGCACAAACTGAAGACTTTACGCTCTAGATTACATCTCCACAGAGCCCAGTTTTCTACAAGGCTGGACTCTAAAGATGGGGCAAAGGCCCAGGCCCAAAGAAAACCCATCAAACCACTACATTTATCCTACAACTCTTTTCAGATATTTTTCCTTCATTTCAGCATAACTCTGCAGCAATCACACCAGAAACAAAACAGACGCTACAAAGTAAAAGCAGCAGGGCTCCATTAAGCAAACCTATATACTGCACATCTCTTTTGCCGTATGTGGTTTCATACTAGGCACCATTACCTGAGTTTGTCCTGCTGTGACGGCTGTTTGTGGCTGCTGAATGATAATTTGCTGAGCTTGCCCTTGCTGAGATACCTGGACAGCCTGCCCGCCCTGAATCTGGATTTGTCCTGGCTGTACCAGCTGGATCTGCAATACAGAATTGTTTTAAAAAATATATAAGAATGAATTCAAGCTACTTAAAATTCTGGTCCACATGACAAGACAACACCCCAAACCAGTAATAATCAGAACACATGCAAGACAGAAAAATAGAAAGAAACCAAAAACAGACCATATTTATACTGCACACTTGTTCCACAAATGCACACATACAAAAAAAAAAAATATCGTTAAAAATGTAGCAGAAAAGTTTCCCACTGCAAGGCAATGGGTTGAAAATAAATCTTTTGGCATTCACAGCCAGAAAGGCTGCACTAGACAATCTGCCCTGTGCTAGGAGCAAAAGACAAAAGGGATAGTATCACTTTACACTGGGGTGATATGCACAGAATAAAAAGGAAAGAGATTAGAATACAAAAGACAACCTAGAATTCAAAGGAACAAACGACCTGGATGCACAAGACTGTAGCAGTACAGTAGAGGAAACCTTTTTAAAACGGGAAACAAGATGCTCCTTACAAAATATCTGAACTGTGGACATAAGCACCATTTCCAATGTTAAAAGCCATTTGGCTTTCCAGTCACCAATTTGTTTTTCGACTTCAAAAGTAATCTTCAAACATTTGCAATTATCTTAGCATTAAGAAAATTGTAAAGCCGTGTCTTGAAATTTAAGTACAACACTATAGTCAACATTCATTTAAATTAAAAAAAAAATATATATATATATATCTATATCTATATCTATATCTATATATATATATATTTACAAAATTAGTCTCATCCACCATTTAGTACTCCTCTTTGCACAGTGCTGCACATTAAAAATTACGGAAAACGCTTCCTATACTCAGGATAAATCAAGTCATACTGCAGAAAATTGAATAAAGCAGCCTTGTACCTCGAATGAGGCATGGGGATTTCTACAATTGCTGTCAGTCAAAGTACCTTCTAAATTATCGTAGTAATTCCTTAATGGTTACAGTAAATTTAGCTACACTGACTGGAAAGGCTCTGATGTATTACAGTCCTCATCCAGGGTAGCCCAACTGCCCGGAGTTCCTGATAACCACACCAAATTTAAGAGGTCCATTTGTTACAGAGACTAAATTACACAAAACTGCAAGTTGCTAAAGGCATGACTGCTGTGCTGGGTGAGGCAAGCAGCAGGAATATCTGCATTTTCACACAACCTACTTGCTAAATTATAAAGGGCAGCTCCTTCCACAAGGGCATGTACTTTCGCTAAACCTCAAGGTGTGAAGCAAAGATTTACAGGAATCTCAAAACAATCCAACATTGTTCCTTATGGGAAAGCAGCAGATCATCTTGCACCACTAGAATGAACAAGTGCTGTCCTGCCCATTTCTTTACCACATACCAAAGATAAGACCTTAACAGTGACACTACCATGCAGTGCAAGACCCAAGCTTGCTGCCCTTTAAAAAGGAAGGAGTCCCATTTGCCTGGGTTGGTGATAGCTCAGCTAGGTGTAAAAGGATCCCACAGCATTTATCAAAAAGTAGGGGAAGTTCCATAGTGCCCTGGCCAAAATGCTCCTAATCTGTATAAATACTACCTCAGGTTACCCCCTAAAGACAGGCCATTGGTACTAATTTGGTGAACGTTAAACCAAGTCCAAACCCCAAACCATATTACACTGGTGTTACCTTGACTTCTTAAAGAAGACTTCGACTTAGCACTTCAGGAAACAGCAGCAACCAACATTCCCTTCAGGATGATGAGGTGCAAGATTTCAAAACACCAAAGGTGTGCCCCATTCAGAATCAAACATTTGTCATCAAGAAGCAGATAAGACCAGGCAAAGCCCCCTCCCCAACCACATTCATATGGGCTGCTAAAATGAATCACTACAGCACCCAGACCATGTCAGGCATTTTGAAATATTTCATAAACCAGAGAATCCTCCCCCAAAAGGTGCAACAAACTTGTATGCAACCTGGCAGAGTTAAAGGTAGAGTGCAACTTCCTTAAATAAACAATTCAAGACAAAGCATCAAACTTTATCACTCTTCCATCAAGACACTCACCTTTATGGTCTTTAAATCATTTACTAGCAAGAGGAAGGCACAACTGAAGTCCAAAAATCAAGCTAAGACACCAATTTGAGATGTCCACCCAAAACTCTGGCTAGAAATCCGAGCTGTTAACCATACCCACCTTTTTTTTTTGTTTTTTTAAGTAAGCAATTATAAACTAATAAAACAGTTACAAGGAGCCTATGCTTTCCTGAATGGTACCATGAAAGCTGCATGAACAAAAATGAGAAGTCATGTACCTACCATAACGTTCCATGTTAGTTGTCTTCTCTCGCCTTCTTTCTTGCTGGATGGGTTCGGAGCCGATCCTGCTCCGACTCGGCCTATACTAAAGCTCGAGAGCTAATTTTACCGGCTCGAGGCAACCCTATATCCCATGATGCTAGGCGGCAACTACCCAGATCTCGTTTGGTAGCTAAAAAAAAAAAAAAAAAATGGTCAATTTAGTCTCCCAACTCAGGAGGAGAAGGAGAAACGCCCCAAATGTCACTATCTGAAGCAGTAGCTACCCCAGGGCAACCTGTTTGGGCTTAAAATAGTGCAAGGTAAGGCCCCTTAGAAGAAGGGGAAATCCTTTCAGTCTGTCCAGGCTAGGGGGATGGTGGGCGGGACGCAAAAAAAGAAGGCGAGAAGACAACCAACATGGAACGTTATGGTAGGTACATAACTTCTCAATGTTAAGTTGTCAATCTCACCTTCATTCTTGCTGGATGGGACCGCGTCCCTAGCACCTTCATCCTGGGTGGCTCATTGGAACAGACTCTTGAGAATGGTGGAACCAAAATTTGCCCTGTTTCTGGAGGCCATGTCCAGTTTGTAATGTGTAACGAAGGTATGAGGAGAGACCCATGTGGCTGCCGCACAGATAGTGTCTATAGGTAATCTAGCTTGAAAGGCTGTTGATGTAGCCAATGCTCTTGGCCTAGAAGGCAATTCTTTACCTCTGAGTTGATAAATACAGGTAATCACAGAAGACAGCCACCTAGACAGGGTTACTGTGGATACTGGAAGGCCCTTTTTAACTTTCTGCATAAGATGAAAGAGTTGATCAGATTTCCTGATCCGTTTAGTTCTGTCCAGATAGTAGCGGAGCTGACGATGAACGTCCAGGCAATGCAGTCTTTGCTCCGCCCTGTTTGAATGATTAGGGAAGAAAACTGGAATATCAATAGATAGATTTAAATTTGTCTGGGAAGCCACCTTGGGTAAAAAAGACAGGTTAGTTCTAAGAGAAACTCTGTCTTTGTGGAAAACTAAATAAGGAGTACGAATGCAAAGGGCATGAAGTTCAGATACTCTCCTAGCAGATGTAATGGCGACTAGGAGCGTCTTCCAGGAAAGTAACTTCAAAGAACGGGAAGCCGCAGGTTCAAAGGAAGGGAGAATCAAGGATGTTAAAACTAAAAGTTTAAATCCCACTGTGGTGGGGGTTCTTTGATTGGGGGCTTGAGTAAAAAAAAAAAAAAAAAAAAAAAAAGATACCTCTGAGGAATGCTTTGCAAAGCTTATGGGACATGATGCTGGAGTCAGACAGGCCTATGTGAAAATTGAAATGGCTGCTAACTGAACTTTTACTGTGGAGGATGAATATCGTGAATGAAAAATTTCAGCTAGGAAATCTAAAACAGAGTGTATTGGAGCAGTGAAGGGATCTATATTCCTAGCCCTTGCCCAGAAGGATAAACGCTGCCATTTACTAGCATAGATCCTTCTGGTGAAAGACTTGAGGGAAGCTATGATCACGGACAGAATTTGAGATCATGGGAAGCCTGGCTAGGGACGGAAGTGGAGCAACCAAGCTGTGAGGTTGAGAGATTGGAGGGATTGGTGCAGCTGCCCTGACTGATGGTACAAAAGATCTGGCACTGGATCCAGATGCCAAGGCTACTCCAAAAGATAACAATGCAGGAACAGGAACCATATCTGTCGAGGCCAATAAGGGGCAATGAGAATCATCTTGGCTCTCAAGGCGGTAGCTTTCTGAATCATCTGTGTGATTAATGGGAAGGGGGGAAAAGGCGTATAGAAGTCCTCGAGGCCAATCGTTGACTACAGCATCTCTGGGGGGATGGCCTGGAAGGGGGAAGAGAGTGAAGAAGTCGAGGCACTTGCTGTTTCGTGGGGGAAGAGAGTGAAGAAGTCGAGGCACTTGCTGTTTCGTGGTGTTGCAAAAAGATTGCAGCAAGGAAACCCCCACTTCCGAAAAATTTCCTCAGTCACAGATTGCTTGAGAGACCACTCGTGGGGCATGAGAATAGCTCTGCTCAGCCTGTCCGCTATGATGTTGGACTTCCCGGGGATATGTGTGGCAGAAACCGCCGAGAAGAGATCGCACATTGCCAAAGTCTGAGTGCTTCTCGACACAGGGGATAGGATTTGGTTCCGCCCTGTTTGTTGATATACCACACTACGGACATATTGCCCGTTTGAATTGCAATAGTCCCCAGGGGAAGAGAGTCTTGGAGAGCTTGCAACGTTAAAAGCACTGCTCATCTCCAGGACGTTTATGTGCAAGTGGCATTCGAAAGGTTGATGTGCCATGAACTGTCCTGCCCTGAAAATGCCCCCCCCACCTGATCAGGGAGGTGTCCGATGTGACCGTGGCGACCGGGGGGGGGGGGAATAAATGGTCTGCCTTGAAGGACTTGAGGGGAGACCATCCACCAAGACAGATGTTTCTTGCAAGATAGAGTGATTAAAATCTTGTGTGTCATAGGAAGCTGTTGAAAGGACCACTGGGAGAAAAGCATCCACTGGAGGAGCCGCATGTAAAAGCGGGCAAGGGGAAGTAGCATGATGGCTGCCGCCATGAGACCTAACACTTTCAGAACATACTTGGCCTGAATTCTGTTGCTCTGAAGGAGAACGTGAACATGATTTTGAATATCCAAGACCCTCTGCTCTGTTAACTTTGCTGAGAGCTGTACGGTGTCCAAGGTGGCGCCTACGAAGGTAATAGACTGGCAAGGTGACAAGGCAGACTTTTCGAAATTTATGGAGATACCTAGCCCTTTGCAAGTTTGGATGGTATAATCTCTGGCCAGAAGCTGATGCCTGGTGGTGGCAGTAATGAGCCAGTCATCTAGATATGGAAAAACGTGGAATCCCTGACTTCTGAGATGAGCCGTAACCACTGCCATGCATTTGGTGGAACACTCGGGAGGCTGTAGTGAGACCAAAGGGCAGGGCCCTGAATTGATGGTGACTGGCCCCCAGCCGGAAGCGGAGAAACCTTCTGGAGCGCCTGTGTATCTTGATGTGATATGCATCCTGAAGATCCACTGAGCGCATCCAATTGTCCTTGCCCAGAAGGGGTAGAATGGACTGTAGCGTGACCATCTGGAACCTCGTTCTTTTTACAAACTTGTTTAGTTTGCTGAGATCCAATATTGGCCTCCAGTCCCCCGTTTTTTTTGGTACCAAAAAAGAACTTTGAGTAGACTCCGGATCCTAGTTGGTCTGCTGGGACTGGCTGGATGGCTCTCTGTTAGCAGCTTTGATATTTCTAATGCTGCTTGTTCCCTCAGGCTGGGTGGAACGTCTGGGAGGGACCCTTTTTGTAGAGTAGGGGTTTGGATAAAAGGGGATTTTGTAACCCTCGGATATGATCGACTGCACCCATTTGTCTTGAGTGAGGGAGAGCCAGGCTTGTGGGTACAGCGATAATCTTCCCCAGACTGCCTCC
Source organism: Protopterus annectens (assembly GCF_019279795.1). NCBI lineage: Eukaryota > Metazoa > Chordata > Ceratodontiformes > Protopteridae > Protopterus > Protopterus annectens. The sequence goes on along the minus strand of NC_056739.1, from coordinate 328,173,325 downwards.
GAAGGTGGACAGTCGGGCAGCACCTCAGGGATGCTGGAAGGGTTTGTCAGAAAGAGGTTCTCTGCTACCTTGATTCTGCGGACCCCCCCTGCCTCTTGGGCAGCGTCTGTTGTTCCCCCCTCTGCCTCTAGGAGGAAACTGACCTCTTGCGTCAAGCGTGACTCCTTGTGATTTGCGGAACCACATTTTTCCACCCTTTTGACCCTTAGGATATGGTCTAGATGGGGTTGAAAAACAGACTCCTATGGCAGAAAGAGTCTTGCCATCTTGTTCGCATCTGGTCAAGGTATCTTTCACTTGAGGTCCAAACAATGCTGAACCAAAAGGGGAATTAGTGAAGGACGCCTTGAAGGGGTCTGCAAAGTTGCAAAGCCGCATCCAGGCGTGACGCCTTAAAGCCACACTTGTGCCTACGGCCCTACTCGCTCCATCAGCTGCATAGGAAATAAGCCGCACGGAGGACAATGGAATTCAGGGTTCCTAGCTGAGAGTTGATTGTTTCCTGAGACCCAGCAGCTGATGGATCCTGTAGAACCTCACCCAGTTCTTTTGAGAATATCTCTTTGAAGACGGGTGAAGTGGCATAAGTAATTCAGCGACCGCATGGCAAAGGTCGCTGACGAGAACATCCGCTTGCCGTACCTATCCATAGACCTAGAATCCTTATTAGGCGGATGGATAGGCACTGAAGGATCAGCCAGTTCCTTCTTGGTGGCTGCAGCCACCACCATGACATCAACTGGGACACCTTTAGTTATCCAATGGGGCTGCGATAAATTTGGAAGGCCTCCGTGGGGTGTGTTCCATCGAATCAGGGGCCGTCCACACCTTCCGCGCCACCACTTCCATAAGGGGGTCGAAGGGCGGAGACACCCAGGAGGTGGAAGGGCGAGAACCAAACGCCTCTAGGTAAACCGACTCGATTAAGGGTAGACCAGTTTCCCCCTCTGTTTGAGGATTTCAAGGATGTCAGAAAAGGAGACATCCTCAGAGGGGGAACCCTTCCGACTCATCCAAGTCGGTATCAGATGCGATGGACTCAGGAGTCCACATGCTTCCTCTTGCATGTCCTCTTACGCGGGGGTTCATGACTGATCAGGAGAAGCCTCTGAAGAGAAGGATATTCCCAGTGGGGAAACCTGAGGCATTGGATCTCTACAGCCGGGGGCGAGAGAGTGGGCAGAGACCTCAGCAGGCACTACAGTGGGAGGAGCTGATGGAGCTGACTGTAGAGCAGGCACTGGGGCCAGTACGCTCCTCATTACCTCGAAGGCTCCTGCTCCGAAGAACTAGGAACCCCAGCCGGCACAGACAGGGACGGCTCCGAAGCCGATGTCGGGGCCGAACTCACCAGCACCGATGCTCCAAGAGGGAGAACTGGGTCGGACAAGGGTCCGATGCCACGTGCCCCCTCGGAGCCGGCGAGGAAGTCCAAGCGCCCGGATCCCTCCAAGGAAGGCACCATGGACGAGATTGCAGCAGACGAAGGAGCCAAAGGGGGAAGTATCGGCTCAGACGTCACGACGGTCACGGCTCAGAGAAGCTCCGGCTCCAAACTCAGAGGTAGAGTCGAAGGAGGAATCGTAGGTTGTATGGATGTAGCCACTGTCTGATGAGACGGGCTATGAAGCATTTGGGCCAGTGCCTGAGACTTTAACAGTCTGCTGACCACCCTCTCAAGGTCATGGTCGGAAAGCCTGGAAGACAGAGGAATGGCTCCGCTCAGAGAGTAAAGGCGATCTCAGAGCCGAATGAATAGATTCCAGAGATGGAGATCTATACCTCTTGCGTGTGGAGGATACTGAGACTGGTGGAGCCGATGGAACCGTAGACACGTCGGCTCCAGTCGGAGCCGACTGTGAAGACTGAGTCTTGGAGGCATCGGCTCCAGCCGGAGCTGATGCAGGAAGCTGCAATATAGACGTATCGGCTCCAGCCGGAGCCGATAGTGTCGCAGAAGGTGAGCCACCAGCCGAAGGCTTAGAGCACGGAGCAGACGGTTTGGATGGCTTCGAAGGTTTCCCCGGCAAAGACTTAGCCGGGGAACCTTCGGGCTTTAATAAGCCCCTCAAAATAAACTTATTCCTGCGTTCCTGCAGGACTCTTGGGCTGAATGCATGGCACACAGAACAAGAGTCCTGCAGGTGCAGGGGTCCCAGGCAATAAACACAAGAAGTGTGACAGTCTGCCAGCGACATCTTCTGACAGCACGAGTCACACTTCTTGAAGCCTGAGACCTTAGTGTCTTTCGACAATGCCGTTGGAAAAAAAAAAAAAAAAAAAAAAAAAAGTCAAGATTCTGAAGTTAGAATCTACACACACACACAAACAGACAAGGAATATACAATTAGTAAAAACCACACACAGCTAAGAATCCCTGGAAGGGACTGAGAAAAAACGGAAGGGCCCAAGGCCTAACCTAGGGTGGGGAGTACAACTTGGGATGAGGGATTAAACAGAGGGACTAAATGGGAAAGAGTAGTAATAAGAAGGATAAAACTAGCCTTTTAGACAAAAAAGTGGGAATCTAAGAGAGAAAAACTAGAAATGTTCTTAAATTTCTTACTGACCTGTGGAGCCGGTAAAAACAGTACCTCACTAGCGAAGCGGCAAACGAGATCTGGGTAGTTACCACCTAGCATCATGGGATATAGGGTTGCCTCGAGCCGGTAAAATTAGCTCTCGAGCTTTAGTATAGGCAGAGTCGGAGCCGAGGATCGGCTCCGAACCCATCCAGCAAGAATGAAATTGAGATCGACAACTTAACATCCTACATTGCCAACCCAAATGCACGAGAAAGCCTTAGATGCCATTCCAACCACTCCCCTTCCCAAACTGTAGGCAAGATCTACACTCACTTTTCTTGTCTGCGTGAATGACTCAGGCAGTCTACAGGGTCTTCAAAAAAGTTTTCCTGTATATGCAGGTAGCCACTATTGTGAGCTAGTTACGGCCTTAGCCTTCACCAAAAATAATGGGCTGAAAGAGTAGTAGTCAGAAATGTGCAAGATAAGCTTTCTTCGAGGTAGCAGAGATTGCAGGCTTAATCTCCTGCAAGCAGAAATTACAGTCCCACACTGGGAGGATGGACACTGGGCATGCACAGGGGAATTAGGGACACGTGCAGAAAAGCCCCAGTGGCTGCTTGAATGACTGCCTTTGTATAAGAAGGTATTTCTTTTTTTTTTTCTGTTTTTTTGTATATACAGAAACATTTACTTCGGAGCACCTCAATGATGAAATTAGCATTAAAAATGTTTGGAATATCCCCAGCTAAGCTGTACACCAAACTAAGATATCAAACATAGGCAGTGCAAATGTTCATTTCAGACACACACATGTGATACCATAACGTTAGATATGTCTTGTCCTATTCCATAGGTAGGTACTAGGCTATTAGCCCTATATAAACCTAGCCAAAAAGGTACCCTGGCTTTCACCACCCAAGAAAATTATTTTCCTGTGCTCCTGTTGAGCAGAGCCACAGAAGTGATCCCTGGGGTGAATTTCTCACATTTCCCATCCAATCAAGATTTTCTTGAAGAGTGCTAATGAAGATCTCCGTTTGACATAGATAGGTAGTCTGTCCCAGAGTTTGGGAAGTCTCTGGGACAGGACTCTATCCCTCTAGCATGTTCCGTTTATTGTGGTGACAATGTTTAGGTCCCTAGAGCGTGTAAGCTCAGAGGGATTGGGATTTCTTTAAGTGGAGCATGTCCAACAGCTCTGGGTTTGACATAGCTTTGCACGTTGGGCAGAGATGGCCTCTTAGTAGGCGATATGCGACGGAGTAAAGCTTGAGTTTTTTTGATATGGTCTGCGTAGGGCATAATCCTCTTTGGGAGGTATTTCTGTGGCCTTTCCAGTTGTTGACGTCTTGAGGTACATACCAAAAGGGGCATTGTACCCTATAATGGGTCTAATGAGTGATGAGTAGAGGGGAACAATGACCTCTTTTTCCTGGATGAGAGACCTTTTGTGATGGTGTGAGCCATGTAGAAAGATTTCCTGACCATTGTGGTGATGTGATTAAAGGAGAGACTATTGTCCACCTGTGTACCAAGATCTCACACTTTCGGCGTTTTTAAGTAGACTGCCACTTATGTGGTAGTTCATGGGTACAGAGTTTTTACCAAAGGGGATGACAATACACTTTTTGGTATTGAGCTTCAGGCCATGGCTTTGACACCAGGCATCTGGTCTCAGTGAGGCCCTTTTGTAGCATGTCCACATAATTAGGAGTTTCGATTATGGCTCCTAGTTTGCAGTCATCGGCAAACTTGTTAGCCAGAGACCTGTGTTAGCCTGTACTTCAGAGAAGTAGATACCAAACAGGAGAGGACCCAGGACTGAAACCTGTGATACTCCACTTTGGTCTGAAGTCAGATTTGGAGTCTGCTACTTTCATAGTGTGGGTTCTGTCCGTGAGCCAGTTGGCAACCCATCTTGATATAGGGATTTATACCTAGTTTAGTGAGCTTATCTATAATTCCAGAGTGGGGGGTGGTGTTGAAAGCCTTGGCGAGATCTAGATAAGCTGTGTGAACCACCTTGCCCTCATCTATGGCTTTGGTGACTGCTTCAAAGTAGTCAATCAGGTTTAGGAGACATGATCTGCCTTCTACAAACCCGAACTGGGTAGGGTCCAGAGTTTGGAGATTACCAGTGTCTGTTTACGAGTTCCATGAAGATATGTTCCATGGCCTTGCAGGTCAGGCTAATGGGACAGTAGTTCCTGGGGTCCGTCGTGGCTCCCCCTTTGTGGAGTGGGATAACCGTCGTGGTGCACCATTCAGTTGGCACAAAGCCTAAGGTGAGGCTATGATTGAACATGGTACTTGGGTAGGGTGCCAATTCATTCTGTAGTTCATGTAGAATGCAGCCTGGGATATTGTCAGGTCCCACGGATTTTGTGTTCTTGGCTTTGGAGAGTGTGTTTACTTGTGCAGCGAGGATTACAGGAACTTTACCCCACTCTCACCCCTTAGAGGGCCCATGTATCGGAAGAATGTAAAGCAAGCACAGACCCTATCTGCCAGGATGTTGGCAAAATCAGTTGGTTCTGTATATTTAGTGCCATTGTGCGGCAACTCAGAACAGATCTGAGTGTTGCCATTGAGATTCTTGACATCGCTATAGAATGCTTTGTGGTTGTCTTTAGAGTCAGTGGCAGTTTTGTTTTCGTGTAGCTTTGGAGGATTTTATGAGGGGATCTCAGCTTCTTACTGAGGTTGACCAGGGAGTTCCTCCAGTCATGGGATTTTACTCTTTTTTTGCAACAGTTTCTTTCTTCTGTTGTAGAATTTATGGTAGAGGACCACCAGATTGGCTTCCTTTTTTTGGAGGATAGCATCTTGGTTCCATTAGGGAAAGCATGATCCATGCACTCGTGCAAGTGCTTATAAAGTGCATTTGTGTAGGATTCAGCAGTCGTACCTCTATTGTCCATCTGCATGGGTGTCAAAGTTTGCCACTTCTGTCTTAAGAAGTGTGAAGTTGGCTTTGGAGAAGTTTTTTTTTTAATGGTTGTTTCCCTAATTGGGGGTGGGGGCAGGATGTGGATGTCTAAGATGATTAGCTTGTGGTCGGATCTGACCGAGGAATTGACCTCTGGTGTGGAACACCAGTTGCCCATGTTGGTAATGACCAGGTCTAGGATACTGCTGCCCCTAGTGGGGGGGGGTGAATAAGTTGATCCAAGGGGTTAGAATTTATGAATTCCAGAGCAAAAAAAGAGTTGGTACACGAGTAGTTTTCCCAGTTAATGGTGGGGTAGCTGAAAATCACCCATTATCAGGGTGTTGGGTTGTACCCCACCACTTTCCAGTGCATCAAGAAATGGAGTGGTAATCCTGGGGCATGGTGGGGGGTCTGTAGCAAGCTACAATATGGACTGCGGTCTTGCCCAGGGTTAGTTGCACTTGGATAATCTCGGATGCATTATGCTGTGCAACTAGCCTGGAGGTGTGGATATCCTTAATGAATATAGACATGCCCCCACCTTTAGTGCTTCGTGCCTGGTTAGGTGGCCGAAAGGTGTGGTATGAATTCTAGCCCGGTAACGCAGGGGTGCTCTCTGGAGCTTTGAACCAGGTCTCTGTCACTGTACAGATGTCGATGTTCTACACTTTAACGAGTGCCTCAAGTGAGAGTGCATTTTGAGGTTTTGACTTCTAGCATTGAGTAGCATTACCCTCAGATGCTGCTTGCTTGTACCTGTTACGGTGGTGAATTTGTCATTTGAACCTTGCCTAAAAAGGCATTATAGGGGTGGCAAGATACTTAGCCAGTATCCGGAATCCCATGGGCGACAGGTGCAGGCCATCTCTGGCAAAGCATCATGGTCTGTCGATCACGCAATCCCTGGCAGACAAATACTGGATCCCCTTAGAATGACACCAGAAGCTTAGACAATCAAAGTCAATCATTGTCCTTGTACTGTATCATTCTGGGTGATTGCAGGACGCTACTCTGGGATAGGATCATACCTGCCTGGGCTACAAGATCGGAGAGCTCCTGTAGTCCAGGGAGGTATGTCTCAGGTCATTCACACCAACATGGACAATGACAGTGTCATATTTGTACTTGTTGTGGAGTGGCCTGAGTGCATGCGTTATGTGGCAGATCCAGCACCTGACAGGCAGCTGACAGCAACTTTCTCCTTGTTTAGCCTGGTGAGTGGAACATCAGTGTGCCTGACTATAGAGTCACCTATGACTAGAGTGTTGGGTACGTTATGCCTTATGGGCTGTAGTTGAGTGACACACAAATTCTGGGCTGTGTGTCATTTGGGTTGTGTTGGGGGTGGAGTTTGCTTGCGTTTCTGCTTTGGAGGTCCCCGATGCTTGGGCAGGTTTTTATTGAGAGCCTCCATGAATGTAGATGCGCGTTTTGTGTTTCTATGCGTGTGTTTTGGTGGTGTAGGTTTTGAGGGACTATGTGATGAGTGTGCTGTGGTGCAAGTGTTTACCTTCTCCTCTTGACTGCCTAGTCCAGTCTTTGGTGAAGAGAGCTTTGTTTCCAGTTTGGCTATATAAAAGTGCATCTCTCACAGGTTGTAGTGTTGGGTGGTAGGAGGAGAGGTTGTCTGTGTACATGAGGCAATTGCTGCATTGCCCCAAGATGCCCAGATTCATCAAGTAGACAGGAGAAATCACGGGGAGCTGACCCATAGACATGCCAGGATAGGTGCTTATCAAGTACTAAAACCTGCTTTCCTCTAGACAAGTGAGGAAAGTTGAGTGCTGTAGTAATTTGCAGTTTTAGTGCTTACGAGTGCAGTAGTAATTTGCAGTTTTAGTGCTTACGAGTTCTGAACAAGTGCAGAGTTCAGAGAGACAGATTTGAGTGCTGAAAGTAGCTAGTTCTAAGAAACAAAATTAAGCTAGAAGGCTTTCCTCCCGATCTTTCCACAACAGATGGGCCTCCAATCTAGCCTCAGATTGGTCTTCGGCCACTTCAGATCCTATGCTCAGGCTCACCTCTACTCAGTCCCCATGTGCAGAACATGCTACCTCAGCTGGTTCGGCCACCCAAAAAACTGAAAATGTTTAACATAATGGAAGCAGTAATATAGTTTAAATGGAAAAGGGTAGCTTCTACAATAAAATCAAGTGAAAAAGGCATGCTTAACCTTCAGGAGACAAAGCAAGGTCAGCTAAATCCATATCAGAATAAGAACACAATTAACATTGCTTACAAAAAATAAAAGAAGGGGGTGGAGGGTGGGCTGTTGAGGAATGAACGGAAAACAACAGATATAGCAAGTATCTGAAGTCATCTTTTCCGTCCATTTCTCAATGGATAGGAGGCCTCATGGGAGGATATTCCTGAGCACAGCTGAACCAAAGGAAGCTATGGATCAGATACAAAAGGGCATCCCTTTTGAAGATGTATCTACCACTGTATGTGATCTCTGCCAATGTTTGAGAGGATGACCAGATGAGATATTGGATGTTTTCCTGATAAGTAATCCCCAGTGGTCTAAGACTCACTTATGGAACTTGGCTAAACAGAATCAATATAATGGAGACAGCCATGGTCCCTAAAATATGAATAAACCTGGTGGCAGGAAAAAATCTGTTTTAGGGAGTCATGCCAGAGAAATTGCATCTAAAAGTGCCCAGATTAATTGAATTCCAGAGATTTAACTGGTTGCAGTTTGGATTTCTGTATGGTGACACCCCCCCCCCCCCCAAGTTATCACATAGGGACCGGACTCAGATGAATAGATCCCTTGAAGGTGCGATAAGCCAATTGTCCAAACAGAGAACACTTGACCAGTGTCACACAGTCAAGCTGTCACTACTACCATGCATTTGATAAACTCCCAGGGGTTGTTGACAGCCAAAGGGAAGAGCCTGGAACAAAATGACTGGCTCCCACCAAAAGTGGAGAAATCTCCTGGATTGTGCCCATTTTTATGTGGTAGTACGCATCCTGGAGGTCTAACAAACACAGCCTGTCAGTCATTCTTCTTAAACAGAACCATGAACCGAACCAAGACAATCCTAAATTTCTTCCGTTTCACAAATTTGTTTAAGCGACTTGGGTCCAAAACAGGCCTTTAGGTCCCCATTTTTTTTTGGCATTAATAAATAAAAATTAAAACAAAGAACCTTGATTAAATTCTGAATCTTTTCTGGCCCGGTAGGACCTTTTGGATGACTTGATTGCTTAGAAGCTTCTCTAAAATGGCTTCCTTTCTTTCTAAGGTTGGAACACAGATTATTTTTCTTAATGTAATGGAGAGGAAGGAAACAAATGTTAACTATTCTCAACATCCATTTGTCTTGAATGATGGACTTCTAGGTCAGTGGATGTAGAAACAAACACCAGCTACCCCCCCTCCAAAAGAGCAACAGTCAAGCAAATCCTTCAAGAGCACTGATGGACCTCTAAAGCCTCGATTTTGAAGACTTCAGTCTCCCTGGCAATGTCCATTCTGGGAGTTCAGTCTCCCTGGCAATGTCCATTCTGGGAGTTTCCCCCTCTGCTATAGAGAGCTCATTCTCCAGGAGAGCCAGGTAAAAATCTGATATTTTTTTTAAACCATATTCTTTTCTCTGCCTTCCAGTTTCTGAAGAAGGTCCTCAGAGGAGTTGAGAATTTGATCCCCATGGCAGACAGATATTTGCCACCCTTTTTGCTCCTGGAAAGTGTTTTCTTCACTTTTGGAACAAGCAAGTGTGATCTGTCATAAGGGGCATTGAACAAGCAAGGGTGATCTGTCATAAGGGGCATTGACGAAGGATGTCTTAAAGTACACTTTAAAGTCACATAACCACATCTAGATGTCTCGCCACTGGAAATGCCAATTCTGGCTGTCCTAGATGCACCCTATGTAGCATTAGAGATGAGGTGCATGGAGGAGGTTGATAAAGATTGTAGGGTAGTCAGCTGAGACCCAGTCTTTCTGCTCTGCAGTCAAGGTCCCGGGTGAGAACTGGAGGAGCTCTTGCCAAACCCCTCTGAAAATGAGGGAATGTGCCAAGTAATTAAATGGTCTCATCAAGAAGCTAGACAAGGCATAGACCTGCCTCCCAAATCTGTCCAAGGCATGTGACCCTCTGTTCACTGAATGGGCACAGGAGCTTTTTTCAGCAAGCCCCCACTTGGCGGCTGCCGACACTACTGGGCCTTGCTCCAGTGTGCCCAATCCTTTGGAGCAATGAGTGGAATCATTTTCCAATGGTCTTCTAGGATTTCTTTTTATTATGTTCCTGTAATCTTCTATAGGAGATACATAGATGTCTCGGTCTTCTTATGGAAGGGAGATGAAGAACCGAAACATTTTTACTCCCACCTCAACAGCACAGCTTTTTTGAAATTCACCATGAGTGGGTATGGAAACAGGATCACCTACCTGGATATCAGCTTGAAGTTGGACATGACCAACTACTCAATATAGAGCAAAATCCATAGAAAACAAACTTTAACCAGTGTTTGCATAAGAGCATGCATCCATTCAATATGGAAGAAAGGAACTAATGGACAATTTATCAGATTGAGCAGACTCCCAACTCCCAATGACGCCACCTTTCTAAAGGAGTCCAACTCTGAGATCGTTCTTCTTAGCATGACGGTACAACCCTGATCAGTTGTTGAAAAATCCAACATGAAGTTTCACTGCTTTGTTTAAACAGAGTCATTACACAAAGTTGCAATGGAACAACTTTTGGCAGAAGTTTACACGCACAACCCAAAACAAAACCCAGACTCTGCCTTTAGAAAACCATTCCCTTTTACCAATCACAATGGACATGGATGTAATAAAAAGAAATCCTGGAAGACAAAGACAATTGGAAGATTATTCTAGGCAAACATTTTAGAACATCCTTTGTGCACATACAAAAGACTGCAGAACATAAAGTCCTTTTTGGAAAGGAGGTTCACCCCCCCCCCCCCCCCAAGAGAGAAGACATTTTACTCCAGGCGCCTTCAAATGCAGAAGATGCAAGCAATGCAGGGTCCAAGTAATACCTCCTGCACTTACATCAGAGCCCCTGACCTATCCTTGTGCTGCCTTGGAAGATCCGACTAATTCACTTGAAGTTGTTTATATTGCCCAATGTGAAACATGCCCATGCTACATAGGAAAAAATTTAAAATTTGCTCACAGAATTTACAAGGATAATCTAGCCATCAAGAACAAATATCAAAACAATGTTAGCAAAACATTCATGGATTGTTTCAGGTTTTAATAACTTCACAGTGTACTGGAAGCTTGTCAGTTTGGAGGACTTTTCAGGGACTTACAAGGTACAGCTTGAGTGCCAAGAATCTTGCTGGTTGATCAGGTTAAGGAGTTGACAATATCCTGAACTCAATGATCATATTAATATTAAATGTTTCTTGTTAACACTAAAGTTTTAAGTAGTACCTGGTCTGTCTTAAATCTGATACAAAGTATTTTGGTTTAGGCACATTTTCAATCTACCATCACCCAAAGGTTGGTTGTTTGCATACCACAACTGCTTTGGCTCCATTTTTTTTTTTAAATAGTATGTTTGAGTGGTTTGTTAGATTCTGATAAAGTTCTTGTGTGGATTATTAAAGAATGAAAAGGGCTAAATGGAATTTTATTGCGTCTGCATTGCATCTTCTCTGAAAAATTGGTACTTGTAGAATTGTTCTTTTGGTTTTAAAAACAGAATAGTGTTGTTTTTAAATGTAATGAAGGTAATAAACTTCAGGGGAGGGAAAAATACAGAAGGCACTTACCTGAAAAAGGTCTTTAAGACAAGTTATATCTTTAGATCAACCACCATAGTCAAGGGAAAGAAATGGAAATACAGAAGGCACTTTTCAGAAGGGAATAAGGCAAAATCTTAGAACAACTATGTTCGAGCACCAGAGATCCATCCAGAACAGGAGTGGCACAAAAGATCGAAGATAGTGTGTTCTGCACATGGGGTTATGGGCAAGAGGAGGAGCCTGAGTAGCAGATCCAAAGCCGAATCAGAGACCCATGGATAGAACACCAGATCCAAAGCCGAATCAGAGACCCACTGATGGAAGAGATATCAGATTGCATTATACACAAGTGCATACAAATTCCTACCCAGTATTTTATGCCATCTTCACAAAAATGTCTGATCAGTTAATGTAAAGTTAAACTAACAACTGTCCCAAGCAACAGTTATGATCATTTCACATTATTCCTTGTACCCGAAAACCCAGCTACTAACCTGTTGCAATCCTTGAGCACCTGACACTGGAACTTGCATGATGGTCTGACCCTGGCTTCCTGGTACAGCTTGCACCATGATTGGTTGACCACTTGAAGTAATCAGCTGACCACCGCTCACCTGCACCATCAGTGGCTGACCCTGCACCTGTGACAAAACAAAAACAATGATGCAAACTGAAATGCATTTTCCAGTTCTACACTTTAACTACTAAAAAGATGCAGAAACAATATTATTTCTTCTGAAAGTCAAACAGGTGGAATGAGCGAATCATATTACAGTCTGCCTGGATTACTTCTATATGAGGAAAGATGTTCCTGCACTAGCTTCAAAGTTACCTTAGTTGTGGGCAAAAAGGGGTCTGGGGATCAACCCACATACTCCAAGAATAATGTACATCTGTATCATATCTTTTGGATATTTTGAAATGCCTACAAATACATCACATACCAGACTAGCTGGGCTGCTCCGCTCAGTTGAAAACAAGTCACCATAAACGGGAAGTACATTAGTATAGAATGAAACAGTTACTTCTGGAACAGGATGTGCACTGGAGAAAATGTTAACAGAAGAAAGCCACACTCAAAAACATATGGTCACTCAACTTCTGCCATACAGAAAACACCTGCATTTTAGGTTAACACTATGCATGCTAACCACAAAGTTCACATTACATGTGGGTGATCATCCTTGCTGAAAAACTTTCTTCCTTACCAAATGCTGAACAGCAATAGATACAAATGAAAAGCAAGGCACTTCACACTGCAACACAAACCACTCATGTCCACAACAGTGAAATGTTATGCTTAACTATGTACAAATGTGAATGCCACTGCATAAAGTGAAATTAATGCACATATGACAGCGGGATGGAAGTGTCTGGTCACAACTGCAAATCTGACTACAATGGAATGCCTGTTTGGAGCCACAGAACACGCAATGGGCATGCAGCATTCAAGTGACAGATTTGGAAAAAACACCACTACCTGGAGTGTCTGAACTTGCTGGCCTGATGCAGATGCTACTTGGGCCTCTGTCTGCAACTGGACAGTGGTAACACCTGCCTGCTGCTGGAAAGATGAAAACAAATCCATTTCAAGCCAAAAGAACATTGCAATAGACAATATAATGAAACAAGCTTAAGAAGTTCCAAGGAGACATTTATCAGCACAGCTTCCAAGTCAGAATAACCAGTGTTGAAATTAAGCTGAAAAGTATACCCCTTCACTCAAGGAAGTACACTACTAAACACCATGATTATGTCAATTGCACAGAAAGGTTTCTCTACAAAGGCTAAGTTTCATCAAAAACCAGATCACTAATTAAAAGGTTAGGCTAGTCACATTAGAGAGGAGTCTGTTAGTCAGAGATGGTTCTGCCCAACAATACCCATCTGGACTGCATTGTGTTATAACATACCTCATTCAGGGACTGGCCTATACAGTCCTACACAAAATTACTAATTCTGGGTCCTCTGCCACAACACAGTACAGTCTGCAAGTTAGACATGGACCTGCCCGATCACAGCCAAGCAGTTTCCCAACCATAGTGAAATGCATCATAATGTACCCTGGGATAGCTCCTCACCCACCAGAGAAAGAATTTACACTGGAGTGTAAACATAACACCTACTCAGTTCAGTAAAGGAAGTTCTGTAGTAGAGACAAACCAAACCCAACCATGACTGTGACACTTCCCACCTACAACACAGCTACGAACTGGCAACTGGAGAACAGGTCTAAAGAAATGGTTAAATGGCAAAGCTATCAAACAACCTTGTACACTCAGTAAAGCATCTGAAATCTGTGCCACCGCTGTGTTATGAACTGCTGAAAGACTAGTGTGTGGAAAGAATCCCTCTACCACTGAATAGGGTACGACAGGCCTTTGCCTGACAAATGCCCTTAAATCTCACAGATAATGCACCTCCTGAAGTTCAGGCCCAACTACAGAAATCTCCTATAAATCCACTGTAAGGTATGAAGTGGTTACTGACACCTCTAGTAACTGCAAGAGGATACTCTGCACATTCACACACAGCACCCACTACTATGCAGCCATGTCCATGACTCGCCACTAATGAGACAGTCACTACATAAAAAAAATGCCTTTGATGGACAAGAACCAAGATTAAAAAGAAAGGACAAAGACAAAATGGACAGCTATAGTACAAGACTGCAATCTTTACATGAGGGAAGCATATGAACAGGTGCTGCATCACCCTAACAAAACATGGCAAGCCATAGGCAACAAGAAAAAAAAATGTATACACAGTCTTCAGATAAGGAAACATCTGGAAGAAGCAGGTAGGCATACAGTGATCACTGAAATGCATACAAAGAAAATCAAGTGGGCCAAAGACAGGCCAAAAGGTTCATGAACCAATTATTGGTTCTTAATCAAGTGCACGAATCTGTCCCAGGGCCAAGTATCTCACCGATTCAGTGAACCTATCCAGTCCTGGAGGTTAAGATACTTGTAATTTGTTAACCAGGGGTGTCAGGTTCATAGGTTAGTACTAGACTAACCACCCTTGTGGGCCATTTTCAGCCTAGCCAATTATCCCATATGAGAATCAAACCCTGCAACTTATGTTTGTAAGGTAAACACCTTAGCCATTATGCCAGCCTCCCACCCTGTCGAAGCCGAAAAGGCCCTTTTTCAGCAGAGGCCCGGGGAGAAAGCGCCACACAGAAAAATAATTAAAGATACATTTAGATATTTAGACATGATCAGTATACACACAAATTACAACAGACATGTTTTTTTACAGTGGTATGCATCACATCAACAGTTGTGGAGAGAACAAACATAAAGGTAATCAATAGATTTGTGGTGTACAGCTGAAATTTGGAACGTAGAATACGTACATAGGTACAGTACATTGTACTTTACCAATGTTTGTGAGCAAGAGTGAAAAACTATCAAGTACTCTAGGCTTAGTATGTGCACCTTATCCGCTTTCACTAGCTTTAGCCTTCTTGCTTTGCAAAAAGTCTGTCCAGACGCCAGACATGCTGGAAAGAGTGACTGTGCAAAATTGTCCTTGGGAAGCTGGCCAATCCACATTCCTCAATACACAGAAACAAAACTGGATTAGGACTGGTGCCTAGAAGTCTTGAGACAATACAAATGGCCATTTTAAATATATGTCTGGACAGACTTTTTGCAAAGCAAGAAAACAAGAGTGGGAGTAACTACAACATCCCTTATCCATCATTCTGCAGAAATGGATACCCACTCTGCTGGGTACAGATAAAAAAAAAAAAAACACCTCTACCTCACTGGGATGAGGAGTGCGACAAAAGGTCACTTCCTCAGAAGATAGGAAATAAATGCTACCTTCTGCTGCTTTGGAGAAGTTCACTGATCTTCGCTGTGAAAAATAGCAGCCCAGGGAAGGGGTGCTCATAATAGCTTGCATAACCTCGTGAGTATTGGGCACCATTTCACAACTTACAGTAAACTGCTCAAGTCAATGCAGCAGGAATGAAGTGCCGCACCCTCCCCCCCCGTATGAACCTATTAACAATATGGTACTCAAGGCTGCTTTACCACATATCAGGGAATATACCAAAGATACCACAACTTCAATATCCCTTTCACATCTGCTACTACACCCAAAAATACAGGTTAGTGAAATTTAGTCCTCATACCCTAACCCATTCAGATCTCAGATTCCTCGGCCAGGGAAGCAAACAATACTATTCACAGTAGAAGACTTCTGAAAGTCCTTCCGATATGGCTGGCTTCTGTACAGCAAGCAGTAAACTACAAGACATCTCCTTTAATGTTCAAGGGTAGCTTACCTTCTTTACAACTTTCAAGGAGGAGACAGCTAAAGACAGTATATGTGTGCTCACTTAGGGCCTCTGAGGACTAGCAAATGAAGCTCTCTCATTTCCTACCACCGCCACAGTGAGGATCTGTTAAACAATGCACATAAAACACTAATGTTCTAACCAAAAGACATACAAAAGAGTAGATGATTATCTACTGCGAGTACTTTCCTGGTTTAGAAGCCAGGATCATAGATTTTAAATAATTCCGAGAACTCAAAATAAGAGACAACTATGCAATAAAAAAAAAATCCAAGATGTTAACTGTTCTGAAGGCTTAAAATGTATGGAAGACTAACTAAATGGGGAGCTAGGAGTCCTCCCAGTCTGAATGTCAGATCAAGCACCATTACAGTCACTGATGTTACAAGCTGCGATTAACTTAGACTTTGCAAATAGTTTCTCACTGTAGAACAGGACAACAATTAACTTTCTTGTGCCTGACAAATTCTGTCTGTTACGGTTAGGAAAGTTATTGGAAGAAACAGAAACTTACTTTAAAAGAACACTGGAAACTCAAACTTGTTCCACTTCAGGAGTTCGCCAATAATGCGCTCTCATGGGGGGGGGTTCACACACACACACAAATATACATCATATGAAGGGCTGAAAAGTCAGAAGCTAAACCCGCTTGTTACACAGTTAAACTTTAAGGAAAGGCATTTATTTTTACTCTGGCTCAGAAGAAAACAAAAAGCTTTAGCCTTGTGGCAAATGCTGTGCCTACTGCTGGACTGTACGGATATCATTTTTGGTGGACTGCATTTAATAACAGCAACAAATCACAGTAAAACTGTCAGTACACAGAAAAAGCTAGTGACACTAAAACAATAGTTTTTAAAACGGCAACGAAGAAAATGACTAATTTCGAATTCAAAAGAGTCCAGAGACTCCATCACAACTGTCATTTCACACAGTCTGTGTAAAAGACCAACAACCAGTGAAACATTATTCCAAGGTTCTCTCTCCAGTCATCTCAGCAGTCTATGATAACATAACTAGTGCTTATGCAACCCACAGGAAAATAAATGGCTCAGCTATTTAGGGGTGGACCTGCTTAGAAAAACATGCTTTGGGCTGCTCTACCAAAATAAAATGTCAGTACTAATGGCCAATAAAAATAATAAAACTAGAGTAAAAAGACACACAATAAACAGCAACTGAACAGAACAGCTAGATGTGCATTTCTGCCTTCAGAGTAAAAGGTTTCTTCAGACCTAAAAAGGTAAATATTCTACCTAAATAGCCAAAACCTAAGCTTGTTTTGAAGCACACTACTGCAAATGCAAACCTAACAAAACTCTGTCTTTAATGCCCCACACATGCACATTTTATCAAACCTATATTTCACTTTCAATGCAACGAGTATTGTGCTGTCCCTCTGCCAGTTACCCACCTGCTGCTGAATTTGCCCTGCCTGGACTACAATCTGTTCTGTAGCACTCCCACTGCTGGCAGTATACTGCTCCATACTAGTAGTCCCAGCTGTTCAATCTTCTTTGCAATCGAATTAAAAAAAATTCAATGTAGCACCTGAGGAGAGACAGATAAAAGGTCAGTAAAACCAAATGTCACTTTTTCATAATTTTGACAACAACCATTCAACTAATCAGAATATCTGAAAAAATATATATATGTTTTTGAAACTGAACGCAACTCATCCACATTTCTTTCTATCTGAAGGAGATTCCATTCCACAAGACAGATTAAACAGAAACCAGATATTCTATGTGGTTCCTACAACACTGCAAACCTTTTATTCAGAAAACAAACACATTGCCACCATCTCCAATCACCTGTTGGAGTTAATCAGGCATGCTTATGAGATCTGGCTTTTGTCCATTTAGACAAACCTCAGAATTAGTCTCGCTTTCCTAGTATTTGTCATCCTAAAGTGTGTGCGTCTAAGGTAAGACGCAAAGTAGAGGGGAACATTGCAGACATCCTAAAACTTAAGAGTACAGTAGACTCCCCTGAAAATGCCATTTGAAATTAAAGCTACAGTTTTGCAAGTGCATTTACCATAAGAGTAGATGTTTGAATAGATCATATCTGAAAGTGGGCTTAAGCAATATGGGACATCCTGCCAAAGGACAAACCAGTCGGACAGTTTTCAGAACTTTAGGGCTCCTACAGTGCACTGCAGCCATTGCTATGCATTAGGGATGCAGACTAAAACCAGAGGCAAGGGCACCAAAACTTCAGGGCTTTCTTACCTTAGAAAATTGGGAAACTACAGTCCTGTCAGATAGAAAACCTAAAAAGAAGAAGCAAAAAATAGGGGGATGGAAGGATCAGTTACTACAGCAGTGTTCTACTCAAATATCTAATGTTACTGAGCTAATTTACACAGCTTTTCGATGTCCATCATTACATCAGTGCTGCTACAGTAGCCTTAAGTAATATGGAACAAAGTTTATAGAGCAAAAAAGGAGGAAACTGGATAACCATGAGCCCTTGAAGTATGGTCCTAACAAAATGTCTGTTCTAGATATAAGGAAGGAATCTAGTTTGTAGTGTTTGGTAAATGGTGTCCACAGACAAAGTTACTGCCTCTGGTACAGGAATCAATCCCTTTCCAAAAAGCCACACGACTCTGCTGTCTTTTGCTACAATGAAAGTAAAAGCATGGATGGGACACTCATAAAGGAGACGAAAAGTTGATCAGAATTAGTCCTGTCAATGTAGTATTGGAGATGCCTGTGGATATCCAGAGTGTGAAGGATTTTTTGCCCGTTTTTTTTTAGCTCTGGAAAGAAAATCTGAAGTGACCTTGGGCCTACTGACCAACTTTGAGAACAAATCCTTTGTGAAAACATGAAAATGGTGCGAGACAGTAGAGAAGGCTAGTAACAGGTTTGGCTGCTTTAATACCTGTTGCATGTACCAGAATTTTAATATCCTTTAGGCACTTTTCTGTCCAACATCCATGCAGTCAACTAAGTGGACAGCTGGGATGCAGTCAACTAAGTGGACAGCTGGGATGCATCAACCCCCCCCCCCCCCATGTGAGCAAGCTTGTGGCAAAATGTCAACCATTTAAAAAGAAAGTAGAACCAAGGTTGCCTAAGCCAGGAGGAGGATGTCCACAACTTCTGTTATTCAGTCAGAATTGTATCCATTGCCTATTTCATTCTTCCTCACTGATGGGTTAGTCTCCCCAGCTACACAATGTCCAGACTGTAATGCATCACAAGAGTACGAGTATACAAACAAGTTACTGTACGAGAGATATCAAATGAAAACTGGGGTAGGAGGGCTGACAAGGTAGTTAGATTTGACAGAATGTTTTTAGAATTGCCTTGTCATCCTACAGCCACTTTGTAAATAGAGAGTCGAAATATAGTCAGTCTAATTGACCAGGATAATATATGGGACCGCTTAACCCCAAAGGTAGAAGGAAAAGGAAATAAACAGCTGGCCAGATTTTCCATACTGTTAGCCCCATAACAAAAAAAATTGGCAATTCAGAAAGGAAGATAAATATTGACCAAACTACTACATAGATTCTTATTTTCCACTATGAAAAGTAGTTCTCATGGAGAAGGCACATGAAATGGTCATTGACCTGGTAGAGTGGGTTTTGGGAGGATGAGGCAATTCCAAGTCTTTTAATGAATAACTAGAAATACAATATTTAATCCATTCAGGTAGTGTGACTGGACACAGCTTATCCTAAGTGAATGAGTGTAATAAAAGTACAGAGAATCTAATCAACTACTTAAGAGACACAACTGTCCAAGACAATCATACAGGTGCAACATGTATTCATCTTTACAAATAGCAGCGAAACAGAATTTTTAGATGTATTCACCCTTATTGCAATTATTTGGAAAGACTGAGAATTGAACAGATTTTTTGGCTAGTTTAGGCATAAAGGTAAGACTGGTTCAGATTAACAAAGAACTCACCTTCCCCTCAAAACGACTAGCCAGAATGGGAGGGGGTAGTAGCAGAGAGATCCAAATGGGTGAAATGGAAACCCAAATAGGTAAAATTTATTACTTATTTGACATTTGTTTACCTGGATAGTCCGACTTAAGTCAGAGCCCATTTTCAATTGGGGGCTCAGGGAGAAAACTTCAAAAGCAAATGAATAGAACATCACAAGCCATGAAAATTAGAGGTCCTGAACCTGCTGGCTAGTCATGAACAAGGAAATGAGTGAAATAGAGAAACCATACAGTCAGTTTGAAGGCATGGAGATCAGGATGCTAGAGCCAAGGGTGAGATAAGAGATCCTGACTGGGCTCCAGAATCCATGGAGGGTATCCCAGATGAGATACAAACACTAGGAGAGGCCAAAAGTAGAAATAAGGATGACAGAGCTCTATAAAGGAGAACTGAGGGGCCAAGCACAAAATTTAGCAACCCTTGGGAATTCCCCTGGAAGGGGAAGCTGTATTTGTAGTTATGTGGAAAATAAGAGGATCGTGACAAGGTTGGGTCCCAATGACTAAAAGTCAGGTTGACTGATTGGGGGACCACTCACGAGGAGGAATCAGACTAGGATCTACTGATTTTGTCTGCCAGAGCATTAGATTTCCACAGTATGTGTGTTGCAACTAGGAAGTGGTTTAAAGAAATCGCCCACTGTCGCACCTTCTGTACAAACATTAAGATCAGGTTCCTCCTTGTTTGTTGATGCACCAAGATACAGACATGTCGGTGTGCACTGCAATAGTCAGAGGGAGAACATCCTGAAAGATCTGCAACACAAGGACGACAGCTTTCATCTCTAGGACACTGCCATCCAACCTAGCCTCCAGGGAAGACTGCGCACTTTGGAACATCTGTCACAAACTGCCCCCCCCCCCCCAAACTCTGGATGGGGAGCTTTTGTGGTCTCTGTGGCTGTGAAGGAGTGGATGGTAAAATAGCCTGCCTAGAAAGAGGTTGTTCAACTGGAACCACCAGCAAAGATGACGTTAGTAAAATGGTTTTACAGGAACAGATGGGGGCTAAAAGGGGACAGGACAAGAGCTTGCAGAATTAATCTTGCTGGCAGCGTACAGAAGTGACAGCAAGTTGCACCTTGATTTCAAAATGATGTGATGCGATGAAGAATCAAAAATTCTACCTGGTTTATGGCATTCAAGTGAGAAGTTATGAATTCCAATTTCTGTGCTGGCAACAGATTTGCTTTTGCCAGATTTTATAGTAATGCCCAGGGATCTGGAGATTTAAATCAGGTAATCCCCAGTTCTAATAGTCGATACCTGTGGAAGACACCAGAAATCCTCTGAGCCACAGGTGAGCAGCAGGAGCTGTGGCAAGTCTGAAAGGCAGAGCTATGAACTGGTAGTGACTGGCTCCCAGCAGGAAGCACAGATCTCCTGGAGCATAATAGTACGTGTCCCATAGAGCACATCCAATCATCCTTCTCAGAATAGCAGGATGGACCGAAGCTCCAAGTTCTGGATGGTCATGGCTCTCTACCCATAGACAGGAGAGATGTGAGAGTAAGGGGACAAGAGGGGGGAAAGGAGGAGAGAAAAAAGTAACCTCTAGATATTATGCTTACCACCCAGACAGTTTAAGCTGGTCCAGGAATCCACAGATGGGCAGCCAGACAGCGTTGCAGGAGCGCTGATATTGTCCGTCAGAGAAGTTCTCCAAAGCTCTTGTTTTACAAAGCACCACTGCTTCTGAGGTCTAAGCTCAAGACATCTAGCCTGCTAGGAATGCCCACATTCCAAAACAAACAAGCGGACACAGCAGGCACATCAACAAAGTCACCAGAATGCAGAATAGGCAGGAATATCATGTTGGTCCAACTCTTGATAAGCCCACAGAGCTTCACCTCCCAAGAGGCCCGAGCTTCACCTCCCAAGAGGCCCCGTTTGTGAAGTAGAAAAGGGAGTAGAGGAAAAACCCAGAGTATGTTGTAGCCCAGTACTACATTTATTTTTGGGGAATAAAGCGTTGGTCTGCATGGATCTTATGTTACCATGGGCTTAGTGGAATCTGTCTGTAAAGGCCATCTTTGGCCAATTTTAGTTCTATGAATGAAACAATTGGACAGAATGACCAACAAGTCAAGGCCTTCAAGGAAGGAGTGCAGAATTAGTCCCGGAATCCTAGCTGTAGCGGGGAAAAAAATCTCCACGGTGAGAAATAATATCCAGGGCCAGAAACAAGGAAACCCTTACTGATAAGAGCATTTGTGCAAGTCAAATCCTGACAAGGAGAAACTGACCAGACCTCCATGCTGAAGGAAGAACAAACAGCGATGCCGTCGGATCAGAAGATGTACTGGATCTGAGGAAGCTGCACTGGCTCAACAGCTTGAATCCAAAAGAAGGCTGGATCCAAGAGATGTCAAAGTCTTGCCTGTTGGATCCTAGGCTCAGGATCAGAGGAAGACACCAAGTTAAAGAAGTCGGGTCGGAGGAGACACCAGAATCTGACCTAACCTCTGCTCTTCGAAGGGGGTGCGAGGCCCCAAAGGAACCACTGTAATCAAGGAGTGATCTGACAAAGCATAAGAATAAGAAGCTTTATAAAATACAAAAAAAATTTCTTAAAATCTGAAAACTGAGCCCAAAAAGACAACTGCTGTTATCCTGCGACTTCAATATTACACAGCCAGAACAAAGCAAAACCTAGACATAAACACACCAAAGAAGGCAGCTGGAGTCATAGGAAAACTAAAGGGGAACGATGGAATTTCAATAGAATCGCAAGTCTGAAAAAAAATCTGTTGTGTCCATGTGGTAAACACCAACCCCAATCTCCACCGATTGGCAGCTGTGCTCATACCACCCAACCTCATAGAGCAATAAATCTGGACAAAGCCATAAAATGCAAGGAAAAAAGGCCCAAGCATAGGGACACTACTTAAAAATCTCTCTTACGACGAAATGAAAAAGTCGTTAGAACAACAAGTTTGTATTAGCATGAATTTCCTGAAGGGTACAAAGTAGAAAACTCAAATATGTGCCATAACTTTATGACTTTAACCTTCAATGATGTACCAAAAATTGCCAGGAAAAATTATGTACTCATCATAACATTCCATCAGAGTAGGTAACTTCATTTGTCAGCAACCTGCGGGTATCGGATCCGACCTGGATCCGAGCCGGCAGCTTTGCAAGCTAGAGATCCGAGCTCCAAGCTCCTCCCACTTACCCATAATACCCTGTGACCTCCTTCCAATCCTCAGATCACATTTGCCCATCTATATAAACTTCACAATCATAAAACAACAACCTGAAAAACTCTAACCCAAGGATTAGCAAAGGACTTTATAAACCATCCTAGGGTCCAGGTAATCAAAGAACCAGGTTAGGGGGAAGGAGGGAGGGTCAGTTGCTGACAAATGAAGTTACCTACTCAGATGGAACGTTATGGTGAGTACATAACTTCTTTATCTGAAGTAGTTAACTTCATTTGGTCATCAACCTGTGGGACAGAGTCCCCAGCTATCAAAAACTTGGAAGGTCCTCAAGGAAGGATATTCCAGTGCACTGCAGAGCCAAAAGCCACCCTTCCTCTGGACACCAAATCCAATTTACAGCGAGAGAGATAAGGTATGAAAGGATGGCCAAGTAGCCGCAGAACAAATGTCATCCAAGGGAACTCTAGACCAGAATGCAGCAGATGTAGCCATAGAGCGAGTAGAATGAGCATGAACCCCTATAGGCCCTGGTAGGCCAGATTGTATTTTGCTCGCATACAAACTATTAGAAATCCACCTGGCCAGAGTCCCCTTCGAAGCTGGCTTACCAAAGAAGGGTTTTGCAAAGGAAACAAAGAGCTGATCAGACTTGCGGAAGGCAGCTGTTCTGCATAAATAAAAGCGTAACAGTCTATGAACATCTAACAAATGAAGTTTGTACTCCCCTTTTTGATAGTTAGGGAAAAAAAACTGGGAGATAAATGGATCGATTGAGGTTAGCCTCGGAGGCCACTTTGGGTAGAAAAGATGGGTTAGTCCTGAGAGAGACCCTGTCCTTATGGAATACAAGATAAGGGGGCTTAACAGAGGGCCTGAGGCTCCAACACCCTCCTAGCTGAGGTAGCTACCAAAAAGGCAGTTTTCCAGGACAAGAATTTCAAATTAACAAAAGCTGCAGGTTCAAAAGGTGGCCCAGTCAGAGCCTGAAGGACCAAAGTTATATCCCATGGAGGGGCGGAGTTCCTAATAGCAGGTCTCAAGAGAAACGTGCCTTTCAGAAAGGTCTTACAAATCTTGGAAGCAAGGAGATTGAGATGGTCTCCAATGTGAATATGGGAGATGGCAGCCATTTGAACCTTAACAGTAGAACTGTCCCCTTGCTGAAAAAAAAAATCGAGCACTGCTGGGATGGGAGCAGTGAACGGGTCTAAATTCCTATGAGACGCCCAAATGGAAAACCGCTTCCATTTACTATTGTAAACCTTCCTGGTAGAAAGTTTAAGTGCCGCTACCAGAATAGATCCAACTGCGGACGAGATACCGGGAGTCCTAGCAACTAATGGAACTGGATCAGCCAAGCTGAGAGCTTGAGATCGACCAGATTCGAGGGTTCCAATCCCGAAGGATAAGATATCATATCCGGGATGGGATCAAAGATCCAGAGAGGAGCTATAAGATAAGATGAGACCGTAGACATGGGAACCAGGCTTGACTAGGCCAGAATGGGGCTAGGAGGAGAATCTTGTTCCCCAGCCGACGAGCTTTCCGTAAGAATTTTGCCATCACCGGAAGAGGCGGATAAGCATAAAGACCGGGTGGCCAAGCATGGACTAGAGCGTCTCTGGGGGAAGCCCCCAGAGGGGGGATTAGAACGAAAAACTTGCTGCACTTCACGTTGGAAGGCGAAGCTAAGAGATCGCAGCAAGGCTGACCCCACTTGCGGAAGATCTGTTTTGCTACTAAAGGATTCGGAGACCACTCGCAGGGCGAGAGGATAGTTAGACTCAGTTTGTCCGCTAGGATGTTGGACCGACCCGAAATGTGCGTTGCTAACAGAAAACTGTTGGTGGATAACACCCAATCCCAAACTCTCATGGCCTCTTGGCAAAGAGGATATGACCTGGTTCGCCCCTGTTTGTTGATATATTAGACCACCGACATGTTGTCTGACCGAATTGCAATAGTCCCCGGAGGGAGAAGGGATGAAAGGCTTGCAACACTAGGACCACCACCCTCATCTCCAGTACATTTATATGCATAACTGTCTTTGTCCGAGTCCACGTACCTTGGACAGTTCTGCCCGCATAATGCCGCCGACCCACCCAAGGCAGGAAGCGTCCGTGTCCACTGTGGCTTGGAGTTGCGGCTTAACAAATGGTCATCCTTCCCAAAGCTCTTGAGATTGGAGCCACCATGAGGGAATTTCTGCAAACTCTGGTGATAGGGCAAGTCCAATGGGTGGTGAAGGATGGACCAGTGAACCTGCAAAGTCCACTGGAGAACCCTCATGTGAAAGCAAGCCAAGGAAGTGAAACAGATTGCTGCTGCCATGGAACCTAAAGCTCTCAGGACTAACTCCACTGACGGGGCAGGTGACTGAAGGGCTAGAACGTGCAGGGTCAAACTGCAAAGTCTGTCTGATGTCAAGAAAGCCTTGGTCTGAAGCGTGTCTATTCTGGCCCCTATAAACTCTGGTTGAAGGGATGACTTCTTGAAGTTTATGATGATCCCCACATGGGATGTTAATAGTAGGAAGCAGTCCCTGGCTAAGCAGAGTAGATGCCTGGTGGGGGCGGCAAGGAGCCAGTCATCTAGGTAAGGAAAAACCTGTATTCCCTGAAGTCTCAGATGGGCAGCTATAACTTCCATGACCTTGGTGAACACCCTGGGGGCTGTGGTGAGGCCGAAGGGTAGGACCCTGAACTGGTAATGACTGGCCCCTAGCCGAAAGCGGAGAAACCTCCAGGATAGTCTGTCCATGAGAATATATTACGCATCCTTGAGGTCTATGGAGCACATCCAGTCCTTCTGCAAAAGGGGCACGATGGACTGAAGCGTGACCATCCAGAATTTCTCCTTGGCAATGAAGAGGTTCATGGATGAAAGGTCGAGAATCGGCCTCAAGTCCCCAGTCTTCTTTGGCACCAAAAAGAACCTGGAGTAATTGCCTGATTCAGACTGGCCGGGGGGTGCTGGATGGCTCTTTTTTCCTAGCAGCTTTTTTTTTTTTCCTCTAAAGCTGCAGCCTCCCTCTGACTGGGTGGTACATCGAGGAGGTGCCTCGACTGAGGAGGTTGGTTTATGAAAGGGATTGAGTAACCTCTGGATATTATTCAAAGTACCCAGCGATCTGTTGTAATGGACTCCCATTGAGCCAGGTGCTTTGAAAAACACCCCCCCCCGACTGCCTCCAGAGAGGAGCAGTCGGGCAACCCCTCAGGGCTGCTGCATGGGTTTGTCAGAAAAAGGTTCCAGAGACCCAAATATTTTGGTCCCCCTCTGCCTCTGAGCTGCCGTCTACCTCGTCCCCCTCTGCCTCTGAAGGACGAAGGGTCCAGAATGTAACGGGACTGCTGAGACTTCCGGAACCACATCTTCTTTTGACCCATCTGGTTCCTGGAAAGGGACCTTTGAGGAGCCGAGAAGCGGATTCCGATGGCAGACAGAGTCCCATTTTTCTCGCTGTGAAATAATGTGTCACGGACTGTCTTCCCAAACAGGGTAGAACCGAAGGGTGCGTTCACGAAGGTCACCTTGAAAGGTTGCAAAAAGTCAAAGCCGGAGCCAGGTGTGACGCCTTAAGGTGATGCCGGACCCACTGGCTCTAGCGGCTCCTTCCGTGGCATGGGAAAGTAGCCGCATAGACGTGTTTGATGCAGATTTCAATACAGATTTCAGAGAGTGGCCATGCGAGCAGAGAAGGTCCGTGTGTCCTCGGCTGGCATGGACTCAGGGGGAGACCCTGCGTATTCTTTCACCAGATCCCGCTGAAGTCTAACTGCATGGGCCAAATAATTCAGCACCCTTATGGAAAAGGTAGCAGAAGCAAACATCCGCTTCCCGATGTGATCCATCATCAGAGACTCCTTATCAGGGGGATGGACAGAGGAACTATCCTGAGCAAGTTCCTTCTTGCTGGCTGCTGCCACCACCATGGCATCTACTGAGGACCCCTTACTCCAAGCCGTCCTATCCGCGGGGGGGACTAAGAATCCTATCTGGCCTCCTGGGGGTTGGCTCTACAGTGTCCAGTTCCTTCCATGCCCTGGCAGTGATGAGGTCAACCAGGGGGGGTTGGCCAGAGGGGACACCCAAGAAGTAAATGGGCCTGCGAATGCCTCCAGGAATACAGACTCATCCGAGGAAGGTTTTTGGGCTGACCACCCCCCCCTTTTGGCAAAGCATTTCCATAACGTCTCTAAAGGAGAAGTCTTCGGGGGGTGACCTGGGGGAACCTTCTCCTTCCTCCAAAATTGGTGTCCTCCCGTGAGGGACTCAAGGGAGTCCAAGTGCCTCCTCTTATACTCACATTTGTGAGGGACCTCCTCAGTGGGGCTGTCTGAGGAGGGTTCACCAACAGGGTCATGTTCCGCCAGTGGAACAGGCTGGGGCGTCAACGAAAGGCTGTCCCTGGGACTGGACGATGGAAGACAAGCCCAGCTGCAAGGGAGTGGGGGCGGATCCCGAAGAAAGAGTAGGGGGTCTCGAACCTCTCGAAAGAACCCTCTCCACCACATCAAAAGCTGTGGGTGAACCAATATCTCTGGGCTCCGTGGTTAACACCCTCGGATCCGGCACAGCGATCAGCATCAGAGCCGAAGCGCTCTGACCGAAACAGAGCCAAAGACACACTGGCCCCCTCGGATCCAAAAAGGGATCCGACAAACTCGAGGGCATGGCTGGTGTTGAGGTAGCTGTAACCATCAACGCCAACTCCCTGACTCAGACTCCTTGGATCCGAAGGCTCCAAAACCAGATAGTGGATCGGAGAAGGAGCTATCAGGGCAAAAAGTGAGGCTGAACTCCCTCAGATGGGGGGGGGGGGGGAGGCAGCAACACTCCCATCTGCAGTTGGGTTTGGAGAAAGACGTATCATCCGGTCCAGCTCAGCGTCGGAGAGGCTACAGGTTGACTTTTGAAGAGGCTGAAGCTGGCCAGCAGGGCCGCCGCGACGACCTCGAAGATGGCCAGGTCTCCTCCTCCGGGGAGAAGCGTAGAGAACACAGCCAAGGGGAGGAAGGCCCGGAGACCTTTTGGGGCGACGAGAGCACTTTGGCAGGTGGGGCCGAGGGGTCTGAGTCGGCCCGCCGCTTGTGGCTTCTGTGCTGCTCTCATCTTTTTTTGAGATTCCCTCTCTCCCTGGGAAGAGGTGGGAGGTTGAGTCCCAGCCAGGGGAAGGGGGGGACAGCAGGCTGAGCAACTGTAGCCACTGAGGGAGAGGCGGAATTTTCCGCAGGTAAGAGACCCACCAGAATCAGCTTATTCCTCCTATCGCTCAGGGCCCGGGGGTTAAAGGCTGCACAAATCTGTCAGCCCGAGGTCAGATGAGGTACCCCTAGGCAGAGGACACACAGAGTGTGGCCATCCGCTGGGGATAGCTTATGGCCACACAGTGCATTTAGAAAAGATGCACTTTGGGGCCTCGGTCATGATTCCTAGATAAAAGACACACACACGCCCCACACAAACACCCAAGGGAAAAGAGGGGCCCACTAGGAGTTAAACTACGAGAGAGTAAAGCTAAGGGATTTAAACTATTAATCTAAACTAACCACACAGACAAACTATGAGAGATTTTAAGCAAAAATACACTCACAAAATCACCTGAAAATGCTAGGAGTTCTAAAACTCGTGCTTGACCAAGCCGCGGCAAACGAGATCAGAGGATTGGAAGGAGGCCAAAGGGCATTATGGGTAAGGGGAGGAGCTTGGAGCTCTGATCTCTAGCTTGGAAAGCTGCCGGCTCGGATAACTTCATTTGGCCATCAACCTGTGGGTAACTACTTCAGATCCCACAATTCTGGGAAAAGAGCAAAAAATTAAGCAAAAGGCTGGACAGTCTGTGAAATCTGTAGTCAGTTATGGCTACTTTTAACAGCCTGGCACGCATGGTGGGTGGCACTCTTACCAGCTATAACAAAAAATAAATCCTTAAAGGCAAACCTGCTACAACACTCCATTTTTGCCAGAGACAAGGAGGGAGAGAGGGAACAAAACCTGAGAACATAAGCTACACTTGCACGACTGTTAGCTACCAGAGGAATACAAGGGAGGCGCAATGTCCAACAGAACGTACATTCAACACCAGAACTGTCTTTACAGCGACCAATCCAAGTCACCACAGTTTAGTTGAAAGAAATTTAAAACAATGGCTCAATAACACAGAAGCAGCTAGCATCACAGAATTTGTGTTAGGAAGCATTTTCTAAGGAAACAAAGTCCAAGCATTTTCCAAGGAAACAAAGTCCAAAACTGAAGTTTATGCGATGGCAGGTGGGAAAGCCTATAGGCAACTCAGAGCAAATTTTACCAGCACCAATATGACAAAAAACAAAGGGGAGGAAGGGACCATTTCCCAAAACACTACTTGTGTGTGTGTATATTTATATATATATATATATATATATATATATATATATATATATATATATATATATATATATATATATATACATATAATTATATATATATATATATATATATATATATATATATATATATATATATATATATACACACACACACATACACACACACACACACACACACACACACACACACACACACACACACACACACACACACACACACACACACACACACACACACACACACACACACACACACACACACACACACACACACACACACACACACACACACACACACAGAGAGAGAGAGAGAGAAGAAAACCAAGTCCTTACAGCTCAAGACTAGTCTTCCAACCGATCAGTCTAGCAGCAAAGATCTGAGGAGTTAGAGGTAGCACAGTGAATCACAGGAAGAGGGAGGAGCTTAAGACTAGGATCTAAAATCTGGAAAGTGTGGCAGAGGCAGATCCAAGGATCAGATCCTTAACCCATCATTGAGGAAGATTGAAAAGGACATCATTAGATCAGACAATAATTCTCTGGAAGATTCATCAATTAGATCCATTAAGTCCTCCACAGATTGGTCTCTCCGTATATAAATTCCATTTGCGAGGGTCTGCCACAATGCTTTGCTCTAATCTCCGTATATAAATTCCATTTGCGAGGGTCTGCCACAATGCTTTGCTCTAATGGAGTGTATGCAGCATGAATGGACAAGGTGAAATGAGTCACCAAATCCCAGTCTACAATAAATAATCTGCAAAATGAATAGGACTTGGCTCACCTTACACACCACATCATTGTAGTGTGATCTGGAATCCAGGCCCTCTGTTAGTATTCACAAAGATGGCTCAGTGTGACAGCATTTATTAGTTATTTCCTTAATATTTGTGTTTTAACCTATTTTGTTTGTTACAAAGACCCTGCACTTGCATTCCCTTGAAAAGGGCTCTCCAAGCAAAGTCTACAGCATCTGTTGTTGCAGACTTGAGTGGGGGTTGGCAAGGAGAAAAAACACCTGGGTCGAGACACCCATTCAACTCCCTTTTCAAAAAGCTACTTTGTCTTGTGGAAGAAGTGTCATCAGCATTATTTGGAAGACATTCCAAAAACATTACCTTGTGAGATGGAAACAGATTTCTCAGTTAATCTTTAAAACCAGGTTGAGAAATAGATTTGCTCTCCAAACCAGTGGACTCTTGACATGCTGTGAAAGAAATCGACACACACACACCTTAAAGTGTGAATACCCTGCCCACTCTCAATGGGTTATTATAGGAGTCAAACATTTTGGGCAAAATAGCAAACTGAAAATGGAAACCAGAGAAAAAAATGCAACAACTGCCAAATTGCTACGGATTGGAATTTGATGGCAAGCATCTTTAAAATCCAATGTTACCCTCATTCCTCCTTTTGTTTTTCTGGTAATGAATTGCAGAGAAGCAAGTTCTATTACTTCCAGAGGCAGCATCTGATTCAGAACAGGAGGGAAATGACCAATTTGATTGGAAAATGCGCAGGAAACCCTTTAAAATTAGGACGGGAATCCCACTGCCAGTGGTGACCTTTCAGAATGGATTTTCAAAACAAACTGTCCACTGTTACCTGGTGCATCAGAGGGCAGCCATGACCTAAACTCAGATTTACAGGAGGGCCGGGTGTGGGCAAACCGTTTAGGTCCTCCTTTCTTCAACCCTGCCAATGGGTTTTTGAAATTTTGTTGGAGAGAGAGAGAGAGAAGGTGGAAGAGAGGTTATATTTTGGAAAGCAGGGTAGCCCCCTAGAATTAACATTCCCCTTCTTCAAATTCCTTAAAAAACTGAAGAGAGGAAGGGCCAAAGAAACTTCAGTTTTAGCATCCTCTGGTAAACCAAGTGTAACCAAGCAAACCATCAAGACACAGCCAGTAGCAGCAGAAATGGAAACATTAAAAGCGTCACAAGCACATTTCAAAGAATGTTTGATTACCAGAAACAAATGCACAGAAGCTTTAATATCTGAAGGAGAAAAAACAGCAATTAAAATAGTTAAGAAGCCAACCAAAGAGACACATGCATGCCTAACAATTCTAAAAGGCCAGTGTGAGTTTTTTTCCCCCCAATACACTTCAAGAAATATCTGTCCCCCAGGGGGTTGCTTTATGGACTGTGGCACCTTGTAGGAGCACATGACTGATTACCACGGAAAGTGCTGGCTACCAAAAGGAAATCCTCTATAGCTGGCAAAACAGAAACAAGTACACAGAGAAAAAAAAATAAACTTACCTGTAATAATCATGCCTTTGCTGAGATTCAAACAGATCTTTGTCACTGAAAAAAAATTTCTCTCATTTTGGCAAGACTACTAGAAAAAGACCATACTCTGGAACCAGAGGGAAGGCTCTCTTCAGAGTCAGAATCTCCACCCCTGTAAAACTGAAATATTTAAGACAGTCCCATTCGAAACCCTGTACCTCTACTAGGAAATAATTTTGGAATTCCCACAATAAGACCCAAGCTCTGGGATAAATTTTCTTGTAAGTCATTAAAAAGGTAGAAGTGCCCTAAAACAGATTATTCAAATTAACAAAATCACTTTTCCACTGAAATTGTAAGAAGGTAAATCCCCAACCCAACCCACTAACATGGAGGGCTAGCTCAACTGAAGCCCTAGAATATATATATATATTCCGTCCAGCTTCATGTGAATGTTATATTTGTTTCCTGTGGAAGGCTACAATATCTTCATATGGCACCCGACAGATTTCTTCCTGTTCTACTCATTTCCCCTCAATTTGGAGTTCCTCTGTCCTATCCTTTTGTGGTGCTTTCTGAATTAAGAGTTTCTACACTGAATTCTTCACCTTTGAGGTACTCCATAACCCCGGTTTCTGTTCCTATAACTCCTCCATTACTGATCTCCTTTCTTCTTATGTTTTTGTATTGTAAAGTTTTCCATGTCCGGATTCTTTTGCCTGGATTTCTCTTCAAATATCTTTGGTGCTGCTTTTTTGTACAGATTAGTTTTGCTTAGATATTAACTCTCTCTCTTTCCCATGTCCACATTTCTTCTTCAAATGTCTCTTGATCTTGTTTCTCCTTACTTTGGGGACTTGTTCCATCATGCTGTGATGTAACCTGTGTTAGACCTACATCAGAAGTGTCCAACCCGCGGCCCACATGCGGCCATTAGAGCTCTTCTATGGGGCCTGTGACCTTTCCTGCAAGTTTAGTATATGCATGTGCTAGATGCATGCACGCAAATGCTTTTTTTTTCCGTACCCGGTACAAATGTTAGTGTGCGCATGCACTAAAGCACCCTTAGCGGGGTTTTTTTGCCTGTGCTCCCACCACTGTTTTATTTTGCTCCAAAGAAGCAACGTGTGTGTGTGTCGTAGCGCTGAGAGTTGTACGGGGTACGGATTTGCTATCCTTGGATTTCTAAGGGACAGCACCTAACTGCAGTAATAGGTAAGTGTGAGTGCATGCATGAAAGCAAAGTGTGTGTGTGCTCCCACCACTGTTTTATTTTGCTCCAAAGAAGCAACGCGTGTGTCGTAGCGCTGAGAGTTGTACGGGGTACGGACTTGCTATCCTTGGATTTCTAAGGGACAGCACCTAACTGCAGTAATAGGTAAGTGTGAGTGCATGCATGAAAGCAAAGTGTGTGTGTGCGTGAAAGTAGAAGAAGTGGGTGTGTCTGCAATTAGACATCTTTTTGCTTTCACCCTATTTTCTGGTCTGTTCTTCATATAGGTCTGCTTTTCAGGAACACCCGATTTGGAATGGAAGCGCTTGCTAGGTATATGCTGGGGAGCTGCCTTGAAGGGCACTCCCCCATTGAAATTGTTTTTTCTTTCATATAGGAGCAATTTATTAGTGCGGGATAGGTTTGTTTTGTTTTTTACTGCTATACTACCCATAGATTTGCAACAAAAAAAGCTTGCTAAAACCTATGGTTCCCTTAACATTTCTGTGAGTCTATTAGCACACAGAGAAACAACACTTAGTTTCAACTACCAAATTGACCGCTTTCACAACTATACAAATATATACGTTATTTACTTAAGAATATATGAATCTGACTGCAGACAACAACTAGAATTACAAAGAAGACATACATGCTTGACCCAAAGACAAGCAAGTTAGCATTTTTGTACATTTGCTGAAAAGTCTATTTATCATTCCTGTTACTGTCAGTGAGTAGCATCAATTGTTATGAGGGACAAGGGAAAAGCACGTGGACAACCAGGGATGCTGTTCTAAAGTATGTACAGCTGAGAGTTACGGGAGGTGGCAGTATGATAAACAGTATTGTCTGTAAGTATGTGTCTCAGCTGCCCTGAGTTCTGCAGGTCATCTCAGATTGTTCTCCTATTTTGCTGCTCTTCTGATTGAAATTGTAGCCACAATAAAAACATTTGTGGATTTTTTTAAATAACACTATACTTTTTTCAGTAAATTACTAATCATGGAATTTTTTTTTTTTTAAACCAGCTCAGAGTTTACCTTAAAAAGAAACATGTACATTTCACAGTTACAGGCTATCTTAAGGAAAAATGCCCTGGTAGCAAGTTTTGTGTACCGTGTTTTGTTCATTTAATGTTAACAGAATTGAATAACAGCTGAATAACACAACAGTTCTTTACTTTACATCAGGTCATCAGAAACAGCCCTAGAGTCCCTTCATTAATGATTAATGCCCCACATTCAGTGTGTACTGTAACTACATAGTTGAGTTCCCTCAAATTTACACAGGAAATAGTATTTTGTCTGTGTGCTTCTTTTATTGACACCGAATGTTCATTTGTTTTTTTGCAATAAACATTGTGCATAAAAATGCACCTGTGTAATAAAACCCAAGGAGATTAAATAATGGATAGTGAGCTACTGGCCACATCCAAAACAGAAAGGGGCCTAGGTATAACTACATTAGTAGTTATAAAAGTGGGCAGCCTGTGTAAAAAGACAGTAAGAAAGTGTAGTGAATCCTGGGTACACAGGGTAGAAGCACTGGCAACAGAAAACAGAAATGTATTATTTCTCTGTACATTTGGTCAGGCCATGCGGAGAGAACTAGAAATCTTTTTGGAGATCCCACTTGTGCAAGGCTACTAACAGAAGAAAAGCTTTGCAGAGAACCAGAAGTGGTCATCATAACAATTATAAAGAATGGGCAAAGATGTTTAACATTCCCTGGAAGCATGAAAGGAGAAGGGGCATGATGCCAACATTGTGTCCACTCTCAGCTACCCACTCATCTCCTTGAAATAGCCATGCATCCTCTATCAAAACAGCTACCTCTGAGCAAGGTTCAGCCATGCTGCCGAATGCATAAGTGACATATACACAACACGTTCCTTCAGGCAGAGTCACATTAGTTGTGACTGAAGATTTAATTTTGTGGTTCTTCTGCCATGCTAATGTGATAGGAAAAATACAAGACATTTTTCTCACAATCAAGAACAGCAACAAAAACTTCCCTTTTCAGAATGTACAGGTTTCAAATGCATTGGAAATGAACATTATAGAGCTGAAAGTCTGACTTGCAGATAAAACTAGAAAAAGAATTTGTGTTTATAATGGAATAGTGGGGCACAGATTATCATTAAATATATTACGGTCACTCAAATAGGTTACATCTGGAATTACACATTCAAAAAAAGTCTAAATTTAATGTGGGTGATTATCTGCATTTTCTGTTTCTTTGCTATATGTCAATTCTGTCCTTTACTTCTGACTGCATTAGTATCACGCTATTCCATGATGGAAGGTTATCCGTTTCTCTGCGGTGTGCAGAAAAGGATTTATTGCAGATGGTTGAATTCTTGCCTAGAGACTGAGCCAGATATGAAATAAATGCCAACTGCATCGTGATTCATCAGGGACTCTGTTGCTGTAGTTTGCAAATTTAAATATCACTCATTTTAGAGCAGACTTTCAGATAATTGTTATAAGCATACATATTTTAAATGGTGTTAACCTTTGTGCCTTGTATAAAAAGGTGACTCGTGCAACTAGGGCTCAGAGTGTACATTACTGTGAACACACACATTTTTGTGACTTCGGACATAGAACTTCTCACACCGTAGTTATACCACTTGTATCCAGCCTGTCACATTTATTATAAATAAAGCAGGGAAGGGGGCTGTGATTCCATCCTTAGCCTATCTTTTAAGAATAGTCATAATTAGTTGATAGGAAAGTAAAGAGTGTGGGTGAGGAAATAGTTGCTTCAGAGTTCCATTTTATTGTCTAGAAATGGTTTCTTTAATGCCGAAATTACAGATGATTGTAATACTTAGAAACTTCTCAATAAAAGTGTGCAATGGAAGACGCTGTAAAATTGGTCTAGTTTTAACAACAGTTGGAAACCACCACATACAGCAAAGCGTGAATAATTTCAGGGACAGATTCCAAAGCTAGAAGTGTGCCTTTCCAAAGGGGTGCTCAGTTTGAGAATACCACTGATGAACCTTCTTTCATCTTCAGACCAGCCTGACCAGATGTAGCATGTCTTGAATAATTTCAGAGAGATTCCAAAGCTAGAAACAGAAGAATACATGAGTGCTTTGGACAACATATGGACATTAAGGACATGATGGAAGACATGGACATCTTTAAGAAACCAGCGAAATCAGAGGTAGGATTTCAATACAAATTGAAGGGTTCGTACCGGTTATTTTTTTTTTCCAAATAAACTATGATGTTAATTAACTGTTATTTTAAGAATTAGGATGAGAATTTGAATTTTAGGGCAAATATGCATTTATTACATTTATTCATTGTTCAAATTCACCTACAATAAAGCCAGGGGGGGTCGACTTAAGTCCCCCGCGACAGCGATACAGTTAACTATAGGATATATTTTACATGTGGCCCCAAGACAATTTCTGTTGGCTCAATGCAGCCCCTGCAAGTGAAAAGGTTGGACAGGATAAAAAGTGCCCAATCCTGGTAGGCGCACTAGTGCCAGGACTGGAAATAATGAGTGTAGAATCTACATCAAATCTTTCACTTCGCAGGTACTTCATAACTTCCACTT
Source organism: Protopterus annectens (assembly GCF_019279795.1). Taxonomy (NCBI): domain Eukaryota; kingdom Metazoa; phylum Chordata; order Ceratodontiformes; family Protopteridae; genus Protopterus; species Protopterus annectens. The sequence goes on along the minus strand of NC_056739.1, from coordinate 328,137,282 downwards.
TTTTTTTTTTTTTAATTGCTACTTTACTAATCTGCTTTTTTACATTCTCTCTCTGATTTTTTTTTTTTGTGTGAAAATTTTCCATGTCGGATGTCTTTACCTGTATTTCTCTTGGGGGCTGCCTTTTTATGTTGATTAATTTGGATTTTACCTTTGCATAAATATTGCACCATATCAAATCTCTTTTTTATAGTTGAAGCTTCTGACAGTTTTTCTTGTGGAAGTATTTCTTTCCTCTAATTTATCTCTTAATTTTTTTGTATATCTTTTATCTGGAAATCCTAGGCTTTTTGCATAATAGTAACAATAACACAATTTATTTCCTATCCTCAATAGTCCACTCTATTTGTCTTTATGGCTCTCCTTTGGCCCATCGTTTTTTGTGATGTTTGTGGACTGTTACTTCCTTCTACAACAGGGGAGCCACCCCCTGGGCCTGGCCCCATTGTAGGAATGTTTCCATAGTTTGAGGATTCTACACTGTCATTATTTCCAGTCCTGGCACCAGTGCACCTACCAGGATTGGGCACTTTTTATCCTGGGTCTTGTGCACCCAGCTAGCTTTTTAATTTTTGACCTACTTCCGTCCATGATATGCTACATAGTTACAGTCTCTATATCAGCGTCGCCTTGGTGAGATTTTGTAGAAAAACAGGGTCCACCTTGAGAAGATACTCACCAAGACTGGAGGATGAATTCAATTTCAGCACTACTACTCTCCTTTGCTTGCTGACTTTTCAGCTCTCCATTCGGACCCCTAAACAGTAGAGTCCTGCTGATGAATTTAAAGGTTGCAGAATGACAGCTATTAAAAACCACCACAAAATTTACGGAAGATAAACTAGCCAGCTTAAAGACTCGCTTTGTCTTAATTTGTTAAACATGTGGCTATGTTTTTTAGAACTATAAAGTAGAAAATTTGTACGTTTAAACTTTTTACACTCTAGCAGAGTATTAACCAAAATAAACAATCGTGAGTGATCTGGGCGGGTACAACTGAAAAATATCTTTATTAGTACTTTCTCATACAGGAAACAAAGGAGGCCTCATCACAAGTCTTCCATTTAAAGAAACTGGAACAATAGCAAAACAAGTAAGGTGTGTGTTAAAACAAGAGACTTGCCAACAAAATTAAAAATGGATAAAGGAGATGCAATTATACTCATACAAAACTGTACTCGAAAATCTATTTAAAAATGGATGCTTTTCAAACTGGGAGCTTGGTGCACTTTACAAAGAGATGCGAGATGCTTGCTCCTCAACACAAAAAAAAAAAAGGCAGCTCACACTATGAAACAGACTTGGTATTTAAAAACAAGGCTGCAAAATATAAAAGGTCAATTACAGACAGATAGCAGTACATAGCTACATGCATTTACAGTGTCTTGAAAGTGACCACTTCTAATTACAAAGCTAGGAAATAATTTTCAGACAAAGCAGTATCTAGGTGCAATTGGAGATAAAGAAATGGACAACATGTGAGGGGAAACTGGTCAACTTTACTCATCTGTTACCCTGAACTAGGGAAAATGGGTAACAGAGGAGCCAAAGCCTATTGCGACAAGCAAGGTTATAATGCCATCCACACATTTAGACCAGCTACTACACAAACTGGGACTAAAGATGAAGGTCTCTGTTTATATCAAAAATAAACACACTTTAAGGCTGCTCAAACAGGACAATGCACTTGAGCTGTTCCATGTTCAAGCTACCATAGGCAAAATCCAATACCACTTCCTTGCAAGCTCTAGTTCCTCCTCTATAACCCAGGAAACCCATACCATCTACTTAAGTTTACTTGAAACACTCACCATCCAATCAAGTGGCATATTCATGGGCAACATCAATTACCCTACTATTAACTGAGATTCCTGTACAACACCAAACACACAGGCACAGAGATTCCTGGATTTTGTGAACACAAACTCTCTGGATATGTCTGTCAGTACACCAACCACAGATGCAACCATACGGGATCTGGTCCTCACTAATATAGGCGTGTGCTGCACATCCCCTAGTGTAATGTCTTCTCTGGTAAGGTCAGGTCTCCTTTGAAGTAAAACTAAAACCTCGTCCCACCCCCAGCAAACTCTGGAATATTTAAGAACTACTCCAGTCCTGCTATGAGGGGATAACCTGGCAAAATGTGAAGCCCCCATAAACCCTTACTACACTGCTGCCTATGCAGAACTGTTCAAAGAAACCCTATACAAGCATACTAATAGTTATATAGAGGCAGCTGTACCAACCAGGAAGTAGTAGAAAACTAACTCAAAGCCACCCTAATAGAAAAAGAATCAATAAGCTGTATAACAGAAGGAAGAAAATCTTAGCAAAACTTAGGAGGCGCAGTACTCAGCAGGATAAAAGCACTCTCAAACTAAAACAACTCAGAAGACAAAAAGTCTGCCAAAGTCAAATCTGAAGTAAATTCAGCCTCCCAGGTCAAGGACAACCACAAGGCACTCTTTAGCTATGTTTGCAACCTCAAAGGCAATACACAACCGTGTACAGAGCTCATTATAAATTGAGTCACCTATACTCAGCCAGAAGATATAGCAAACCTGCTGGCCCCTTAAGAGTTGACCCAGTAGTCAGGGACTTGGGAGCACAAACAGTAATCAAGCCTTTGACCATCACATGTTGACAGTAGTGTGGAAGTCATTCTATGTTGCACAACTTATAAACAAAGGTATGGCATCTAGGTCCACGGACGTCAATGGACCACTGTATTCAGCATTCATCAGGCCTGTCATGGAGTACAATGCCCCCTTTATGTATCTAATTAGGCATATCCAACAAATGGAAAGTGCACACTGGTTCCTCACTAAAGGAATACAGAGCATAAGTAAAATGTCCTATGCAGACCGCCTCAAGGTCCTATCCCATCTCCTATAGGCTGTTGAGGGGAGATATATGCCTCGCATACAGAGCATTGTCAGACCTCACCCTGATGGGCCTCCTGTATATCAGCAAAACAAGCAAGCACTGAAATTACCCATTCTAAAGACTTAAACCTTCCCTGTAATATAAATAGGACCGGCTGGAGAGACCGTATGTACACACTCTGTAACATGATCACCATCCAAGTGAAGCAGAGTTCCTCCCTAACCCAATTAAAGTATAACTTTGACAACTGGATGGGGAACAGGAAATTCATCCCTGGCTTGGAACCCATGCCTCTAATGACTACAGACCACCTGTAAATAGTTTTACCTCCCAGGCCCCTGGCTTGTAAACATTTAATCTCCTAAGCCCGACTTAAAAACGCCCTTGTGGTCATTAGCCTGGTAAACACCTATGAACAAGCAAAGAATACCATACTTGTCACACCACTGTAACAGGATTGTGTGTATTACCTTTACAAATTTCTTAAACACAAACTACTTACTCCTTAGTGGTACATTACAAAGCATCAGATCCCCACCAAACCCAGTTAACGCCATTGAATATGCAGAAACGTATCCCACCATACTACAACCAGCATGTAAACAGCTGAACAGATCCAGCTGTACCCTGCAGAAATAAGTGCAGGGCAAATCTCAGAAACAAACCAACCTGGTTCAACCATACTATCAATAAGCTTTACAATAACAAAAGACTTGACCAAAAGCAAGAAGAGCAATTCCCAGAATGTTACGTTCCTTGTCACCAAAATGAACAAACCACAGAAGCTTAGTAAAATCCACCAAAGCCAAGCTTGAGGTTAAAATAGCTGCCAAGCCAAAGAATCACAAGGCATTTTAAAAGTTGTTTGCGACATCAAAAGCACAATGTAGCAATGCACTCAGCCAATTATGAACAATGTTACCTACACAGAGACTGAAAATAAATAGTGAGCCTACTGGCTAATAAATTTAGCTTTAACTTTACCCTTCCGCCTTTTTTTTTTTTTTTTTGAAAATGTCAATAAAGCAATGATAAAGGTAACCTGAACCTAGCCAAAGCTCTTTTTGACAGAATTCCCCACTCGGGCATAGGAGAAAAGCTTAATAAACCCCTCATGTCACTCACGGGATTGCCAAATGGCTCACAGATAGGACTCTCGATTATCTCCAAAAAAGAGACCCCTCACCAGTGGAGTCCACTAGAGTTCTGTGTTGGGACCTCTCCCATTTGATATTACTTTTCTGAAGTGAACCACTACATTGACAATATGTCCCCAAGAATTGACCCAGTTGTTTGGGATTTTGGAACTTGTGGACAGTGACCCAACTTCTGACCAACCCATATCTATAGTCATAAAAAAGCTCTTCTATATTATACAACTTATAACAAAGGATTGTATTTATATCTAGGTATTCCCCTTTTACTCAGCCTCATACCTCACAACTGTCCAGATTTTCAGCTCATATTTTTGGTACGTTACTCAAAATTTTTGGTTTTCGGGCAAATAAATAGGAGGATCTGAAAACTGGTCACTAAATAATCATATACATTTGAGTTTCAGACTTTAAACCCTTCAGAAAGTGTGTTAAACCATCTAAGTTTGTTAAGAATAATAATTAAAATATTTACCTATTTTTGGGTCTTGGCCTGATTTCTTACAACAAGAGGTTGAGAGGTATGCTCAACCCTCATTAGGCCAGTCACATGCAAACAACCGAACACCCAGGGATACCATAATGAAAGAATACAAGGCCTGCACAAAAATGCCTTACACAGACCAACTCAAAATTGTCACTACACTCTGTAGTTATTACAGATTGCTAAGATGTGACCTGTGTCTGGCAAACAAGGAATCCTCCAACCCACTACTGATAGAATTACTGTATACCAGCAAGTCAAATGGCATCAGAAATTATCGGTCTTGGAATCTAAACCTCTACAACAGGGTATCTCTGCTGTAGAAGAGACTCCCCATCCAAATATAACAAAGTTCATCCCTGTCCATTTTCAAGTGCAACTTGGATCTACAGCTGTGGATGGGGAATAGGAAAAAAGACTGCTACCAAATGCTTTACCTCATACATAAGTCTTCTCAAATTATTTATGGTATGATCCCAATTATTCTTACTAGGAACAAAAAAATATTATTGGCTATAGGATGTGCAAAGGCAATCTATAACCAAATGGAAGAGGTTATTTTAGCACAAAAAAGGGAAAATGGCTAGGCTTAACATGGCCTGCAAGGACAGCTAGCCTAGTAACTACAGAGTATAAACATCAAATTAACTATACAGTACAACAGACGCTTCCTCTGGAAGGCCTCAGCCTTCTCGTTCTCTGCTACAAATGAAATGTTACAGGCAGACAGCCAAGATAATGACCTCACAATGAAAAGACTTCATTCAGTGCTATACAAGAGAACCAGAACTCATCACATACAAGTTTTTTTTTTCTCTGCCTTGTGTTTACATACATTCAGTGACATGCAGTGGCACAGAGTAAAGGTGGCAACATGGGAAGGTGGAGGACAATGTACAAGCATCCAACACATTAAAGAGGGGTTCTGACACCATTTTCTTGTCCAGCATAGGCTGGAAAGTATGGCAGTAAAAGCAAAAACACCTTTGATACAATACCCCACTTGGGCATTAAAGATAAGCTCACCAGCTTAAATATAAACCCCCATGTCACTAGATGGGTTGCAAATTGGCTCAAGGACAGAACCCACATGGTTAGAATTGCTGGAGCCATGTCAGACTCAAAACCAGTTACAAGTGGCATCCCACAAGGCTCAGTCCTGGGACCTCTCTTGTTCGGTATACATTTCTCGGAGGTACAGGCCAACACGGAAGGACTGCGGCTGACCAAGTTTGCAGATGACTGCAAACTGGGCGCCATAATTGACTCTCCAGCCGACACAAGCATCCTCCAAAAGGGCCTCATAGAAACAGACAACTGGTGCCAGAGCCATGGCCTCAAGCTAAATGCCAAAAAGTGTATAGTCATCCCCCTTGGCAAAAACAAAGTGCCCACAAATTACCACATAGGTGGTAATCCATTAAGTACAGAAGTAATTAGGGACATGGGGACCCAAGTCGATAGCAATCTCTCATTTGGACAACCATGTGGCCAAAGTGGTTAGAAAAACATTTTATATAGCCCACCTAATCATGAAGGGATTCACATCTAGATCAGGGGAGGTCATCGTACTTCTTTACTCATCCCTCATCAGGCCCATAATTGAGTAAAATGCCCCTTTTGGGATGTACCTTACCAGACACCTGCAGCAACTGGAAAGACACCAAAAGTACCTCACCAAGAGGATCAAAGGGCTCAAACAGATGCCATATGCTGCCCGGTTAAAGTAACTCCAGCTCTATTCAGTGGCATACCGCCTGCTCAGAGGCGATCTGTGCCGGACATATAAAGCCATGTCCAACCCGGAATTAATGGACATGCTGCACCTCAAAAAATCCAAATCCCATCAAGCTACGCGCTCGAGAGACTTGAACCTCAGCACTGAAATAAATAGGACATGCTGGAGGGATAGATTCATAACCCAGAGGCTCCCCTCACTCTGGAATAAAATCCCAGTCCAGGTTTAGGCAGAGTCCCTCATTGACTCTCTTCAAGAGGAATCTTGATGAGTGGATGGGAGATCGTAGATTTACCCCAGGTATCACTTCTGTGTCACTGTTAGACAAGAGGCACAGTATACTAACCTCGAAAAAGGGCATAGCAAAATTAATTTAAAATGGGTGGCGAAAGCCAAACATACTATGGCTAGGCTTATAAATGCCCTAGGGCAGATAGCCTAGTATGAACCTATGAACCTACAAGTACTGTCTTACACAAAATGGTGTTTGTGCATAATGGGAGCATGGACTTCTAGGGCTGCTGCTATTACTCCGTTTTGAATTGAACTCTAATGGTACAGACCTACATAACCCAATATTTAGGTCTCTCTGTAGAAATCATTTTTTCATGCATAGGTGGCTACACCAGGAATCAGTCACAATTATCATACTGTGTATTCTTTGTAAACATTTTAGTTTAAAACCAGTAACGTGGAGGCATCATTACAAATATCTCGTCTTTTCTCTCGTCCTCCCTTCCTCCAAGGAAAACTCATTCCATGATTCCAGTGTTAAGTGACTTATCTTATTAGCTTAAAGAAATTCTTCCCACCACCTGACGTGTATTATGGTTTTGAGTTTTCTATTATATAGGCAGGCATTTGTAGCACAGGAAGCGCACTCAAAATAGTACATTAACACTGCCAGGCACAAACCAAGATCGCGAAGCAAAGATTTGACCAAAAGGTGAGCACCTTCAGAGAAAACTGGGAAATTCTTTAAGAGAAAAGGAAAAAGACAATACCTTTAATGTTGCCTCACTTGTGTTTGGCAGAAAAACTAAATAACAGAGGTTTAAAATCCAGAATAACTTGGATACTGGCTGCATTGAACAAAAAGGATGTGCATTTACTAAAGGGAATTAGAAACAGAAGACTTGATAAGCAGTGGACTACCACAGGGAATCAGTGTTAGAATGCATTTTAGACAGTGTGCAAGACTACACTGTGATGTGAAGCAAGTAATGCTACATACACAAAAAACTGGTGGTATAAGCATGACAAAGGGAGTGCATCTGGGATGTTTAACATTATTCTAGTCTTTGGACAGAAAATAATATTAAAAGAGGCAGTGACGCCGACCTTAAAAAATTAAGTAAGCCATCCTTTTTGGCCAAATCATGCCATATAGTGGGTAAAGACCATAAAAAAACACAGTAAAACTGGTGCATACAAGAAAAGGGAAATATTCGTTGACTACATTGATGCCAAGGTCATTAGCCTGCCACAGTAAAGACTATTCATCATACAGCCTCTAGAATACCATATACTCTAAGAACTGCAGATTCAGCTGCCAAAAAGCCTGCACTGTTACATGCGAACAAGACAAGGGATGTTTCTGTTGGGGGGGGGGGGGACACCACCACCCACAATCAGCTTTCCACAGTCATACAACTTTGGAGCAGAAAAAAGAAAGCGTATTAGAGTTCCGAAGAGGTCAGCCGATCAGTTCACAGTTCCCGCTAAATGGAAACAGCCATACGGCAACTGATTGCAGAACTTTGATACAATCCGATACACCTCTCCAGCTCAAAAGAAGGCTGTACAATCCCCAAAAAAATATATAGGAGAGGGGGCAAAGCCCACCCACCCCACATTACTTGCAGTTACATGTACTTTCCGAAGGGTGTGAGGTTGAATATTATTTAGCGAATCAATGATTTGCCAGAAAATACTACACATTTTATGAGGGGCAAAAATGTGGACTGTTAAGTTCGTTGATTTGCATGGCCCTTTTTAGCAAGCTAAATCATTTTATATTTTGATGTACCACACAAGCCAATTACTGTGCCCGTATCATATTTCTAACAAGAAAAGGGACGTAAAAACGACCTTAACCCTTAGCAGTTCTAAAGTGGGAAACCGTCAACACCCCCTGTAAACACACATTTGTAATCAAACTTACAGCATGTAACCCTTAAACATTCTACTTCACTGAAGTAGTTTTCCCTTAAACAACCAACATGTAAACCTCAACATAATAGCATGCGTTTATGTTTCAAGTCCTCATCTTGTTGACTTTGACTTGTTCATAAATAATTCTCTATATTCCCTTATAATTCTGTACTAGGCTCCTTTCATTCGACTAACATGATGTATGACCAAATGGAAAGTCGGGTATAGTTCTATAATCCTGGGAGACGGGGAAAAAAAGCGTATAAAGGCATGGAGCTCATTGTGATAGCCTTTCTTAATATATGGCACAGCCCATTTTAATACTGCAGTATCCAGTAAAGAACTTGGGGTCATAAATATGATCAATCATCTGAAAGTATACCCGGACAGTGCCTGTCAACGACCATCATGTATACCACGTAGAGGATGTACTAAGTCAGCAACGTCAAAAATGTGCACAGCATTAACCGAAAATTCGTACAGAATAACCGTATTATATCCTTTACATTTAAAGATCTGGTTGTCTCGTTTTCATTCTTCTCATCTTAATGGAACCCCACAGCCATACGGACCCACCGACATCCACTATACAGTAAACTTGACGCTTCCGCTGGAAGGCCTCAGCCTTCTCGCTCTCGGCTACAAATGAAATGTTGCAGGTGAAGTGGCAAGATAATGACCACCAACGAAAAAGACTTAATTCAGTGCTAGATTAAGGCTTTTTTTGTGAATACACATCAGCATGTTTGTAAATATATATATATATATATATATATATATATATACACACATATAAAAACATTAATCTGAAAGGGGGGACACTATCCCGCTAATACCGCCTCCCTGTTCAAGAAGTTTCCAGTTCGTGTACAGCCACCATACTGTAGCCAACTAATAAAGACGGACAGTCTTTTTACAACACAAGAACTACTATATACTGTCAACAGTGATACCACATTCCATTCCTGCGCGAACTCGTTGGTGGGTTAATACACTTCAATTTCGCCATTCTTTACACTAAATCTCCCCCCAAAAAAAGTCTATCCCATAATCCTTAAAAAATACACACAAACAAACCACGTCCATTTTTATTAAGAGGATAAGCTTATACAACAGATAAGCAGGGAACGAAAATATATTTGCTCTGATACCAATGGTTAAAGTGTTTTATGATGCAGCCCGGCCCAATAAGAAAGATTCTTATTTGACTACACAAGGCCTGCCTGTCGCCAGGTAGCAGTTTAATGCCCCTATCCTGTCCACAATGAGTGGCCAAAATAACGCTCCAATCCCCTCTCTCTGCCCGGCTCTCGGTATCACTATATTGGCTGGTAGCACTTACCGTGCCTCGCTCCCCCGGTTTGGTTCCCTCCTGATTGGCTCCAGTACCGGACTCTAAAACCCAATCAGAGAGTCACTCACACAAAATGGCGAACCAGCACAATAGCTTCTCCGCTCCACCTCCTTTATGCGGAATAGACAGTGCGTTTGCGCACTGTCCTTTTACGTCCCCGTAGTCGTTTTTTTTTTTTTAATACCCGTGGCGTACAAAGGCACGTTTGTGACGTTGCTTCATTTCACGTTTGTTTTTGTGTTGTTTTTTTTTTACTGGGAAGGTTATAGTTGGATGCGTTGATTTTACACGGAATTCATTTAAGTATTGACGGTAGCACAGTAACAGCTTTCTGCATGTATTTGTAGATGTTAATAGTAATTTATTATCTTTCGGTTGAAGTAAATAACGTCTTGTTATATGCAGCTAAAGTTCCATTCGCGTAACTGTATCAATAATCTCAATGTAGTTTTGCTGACAACCCTGTCATGGAAGGTGCTTGTTTATGTTAGAACATTAAAGCGTGGTCGAGGCTAGAGCCCTATGGCTGAAAGCACCGCCTCTGGCGTGACGTGGGCTGCCCTTATAATATCAGACCTGTTATGTTTTAAAGTAATCAACGTTCGTGTGACTCAAGTTTTTAAGAAGCTGAGATTAAAAAAAAACATAGCATAGCTCTCAATCAAGCAGGGAGAAATCTAAATAAAATTAGAGACTAATCCAGAAAAAAAAAATCAGGGACACTTTTACAATATTAGATGTGAAGTTGTCCTTTTTCACCTTCATTCTGTACTGATGGGTTTTTGAACCAATCCTCGGTTCCGACTCGGCGGTTTACTAAAGCTCGAGGTCTTTAACCAGCTCGTGGCTTACTCCATATCCCATGATGCTCTGGTGCCCTTCTCAGATCTTGTTTGCCACTGAAACAGATTGGGTGATTCTCCAGTTCTGGCTAAGTAAAAAATTACATGTTAAGTTGTCCATCTCGCCTTCATTCTTGCTGGATGGGTTCGGAGCCGATCCTTGTCTCCGACTCGGCCACTCTTAAAAGCTCGAGAGCTAGTTCCACCGGCTCGAGGCTCCCCTATATCCCACAATGCTAGGCGGTAACTCCTCAGATCTCGTTTGCCGCTACAGTGATCGAGGTGCTTTTCAACCGGCTCGTCAGGTTAGTTTAAAATAACTAGTTGTATCTTAGATAGACCCCCTTTTAAGTTAGCCTTTCCTCATAAATTTAAGAGTTAAGTAGTTTCCTTCCTTTCTATAGTCCTAGTTTCCCCTGTTATTTCCAAAATTTACTAAACTTATTCCCTTGGGCTTTAGGCCCAGTCCCTCCCTTCCTAGTAGTTGGAGTGACTGTGTTTTGTAGGGATTTAATTTTTCTAAGTTAGTTACTAATTTGATTTAAATTTAATTTAAATTTTTAACAAGTGTAATAGGTGTGTGTGTGTGATTGTGTGGTTACACCTTGTTTTTTTCTTTGGACATGTCCAAGGAATCGAAGGTCTCAGGCTTTAAGAAGTGTGACTCGTGCTGTCAGAAGATGTCTCTGACAGACGGTCACACTTCTTGTGTATACTGCCTGGGACCTTTGCACCTGCAGGACTCATGTGCTGTTTGCCATGGCTTCAGCCCTAGAGTCCTGCAGGAGCATAAAAATAAGCTCATTCTAAGGGGCTTATTGAAGCCTGAGGGTCCCTCGACTCAATCCTCGGGGAAACCCTCGAAGCCTCCCAGACCTTCGGCTCCGGTCTCTGAGCCGTCTTCTGGAGGTCCGAAGGCTGTTTGATCATCGGCTCCGGCCGGAGCCGATGACTCTCGAACTCATGCCCCTAGTATTTCCTCGGCTCCAGCCGGAGCGGAGGAAGACATCGCTGAGTCGGCTCCGATCAAATTGTCGGAACCGACCTCCAGAAAAAGGTCCCGATCTCCATCTATCGGCTCCGTTCATTCGGCTCCACCATCGCCATTGCTGTCTGAACGGAGCCATAGATCTCACTCCTCTAGGTCGTCGAGACTATCAGATCATGACCTTCAGAGGGTAGTGAGTTGACTTCTTAAGTCCGAGGCACTGGCCCAGATGCTTCAAAGTCTGACTCAACAGTCGAGGACTATTCTCATTACTCAAAATGTTCCTCCTCTGACTCTTCTGAGTTCGGAGCCGGGGCGGCTCGGACCCGAGACTGTGGTGGCGTCGGAACCGATACCTTTGTCTTCGGTGCCGTCGTCTGCTCCGATGTCTTCCTTGGAAGAATCTCTGCGCCGGATTTCCCTGGTCGGCTCCGAGGGGCGAGTGGTATCGGACCCTTGTCCGACCCCGCTCTCCCTCTCGGTGCTTCGGCACTGGTGAGTTTGGCTCCGACATCGGCCTCGGAGCCATCACTGTCGGTGCCGGGGGAGGTTTTCAGCTTTTCGGAGCGGAGACCTCTGGCTTTGCCTGACAGGGCTGCCTTCGAGGTCATGAGGAGCGTGTTAGAAACAGGTTCAACTCCACAGTCGGCTCCTTCTGCCCCTCACTCCACGGTGCCTCCGGTGATTTCTGCTCACTCTCTTATCCCGGACCGTAGAGAGCCAGCTCCTCAAGTACCCCCAGTGGGGATCTCCTCCTCTTCCGAGGCCTCTCCTGAACCGGTGGGAGAGCCCCCTAGGAAGAGGCAGTGCAAGAGGAAGCACATTGACTCCCCTGAGTCTGTCACCTCTGACACTGATTTAGAGGATTCTGAAGGTTCCCCCTCTGAAGATGTCTCCTTTGCAGACATTCTCGAAATCTTAAAACAGAGGGGGAATTGGCCAGCCCTCAACCCTTTAGAGGATGAATCGGTGTATCTTGAGGCGTTTGGCTCTCGCCCTTCCACCTCCTGGGTGTCCCCTCCCTTTGACCCCCTCATGCAAGTGGTGGCAAAGAAGGCCTGGGCGGCTCCTGACTCAGTGGAACCCACCCCCAGGAGACCATCAAAATTTATCACTGCCCCCAAGGACAAAGAATTTTTAACCAAAGGCGTCTCTGTTGATGCTATGGTGGTGGCTGCGGCCACCAAGAAGGAGTTAGCTGATCCTTCGGTGCCTGTTCATCCTCCTAACAAGGAGTCTAGGTCGATGGACAGGTACGGGAAGCGGATGTTCTCGTCAGCGACCTTTACTATGCGCTCGCTGAATTACCTGTGTCATTTCACTCGTCTTCAGAGGGATTTGCTCAAGGAAGCGAGCGAAATGTTAAAGGACCCAACAGCTGCGGGTTTTCAGGATAGGATGAACTCTCAGCTGGCGACCCTTAATTCTATAACTAACTCCTCCATGCGCCTCCTTTCATATGCGGCGGATGGAGCGAGTAGAGCGGCAGGTACAGGTGTAGCCTTGCGTCGGCACGCCTGGATGCGGCTATGTAACTTTGTGGACCCTTTCAAGGTGTCCTTCACTAATGTCCCTTTTGATGGATCATCCCTCTTTGGTCCTCAAGTGAAGGAAGCCCTGACTAGGTGCGAGACTGATGGCAAAACTCTCTCTGCCGTCGGAGTCCGTTTTTCTACTCCTTCTAGGCCTTACCCCAAAGGCCAAAAGGGGGGAAAGATGTGGTTCCGCAAACAATCTCAGGGAGATTTGCCTGACGCACAGAGTCGATTCCCCTCTAGAGGCAGTGGGGGGAACAATAATGGTAGACGCCGTCCTAGAGGCAGAGGGGGCCCACAGAATCAGGGCAGTCGAGAAACCTTTTCCGACAAGCCCTTCCAGCATCCCTGAGGTGTTGCCCGACTGTCCACCTTCGGAGGTAGTCGGGGGAAGATTATCTCTGTACCCAGAAGCCTGGCTATCCCTAACTCAAGACAAGTGGGTACAGTCTATCATTTCCGAAGGCTACAGAATCCCATTCCTTTTCATTCTAAAGCAATCCAAAAAATCCCTTCCAGACATTCCACCCAGTCAAAGGGAGCAAGCAGCACTAGAAATTTCAAAGCTGCTTGCAAAAAGAGCCATTCAACCAGTTCCAGCAGACCAACAAGGATCCGGAATCTACTCCAAATTCTTTTTGGTTCCAAAGAAAACAGGGAACTAGAGACCCATTTTGGATCTCAGCAACTTGAACAAGTTTGTCAAGAAAATAAAGTTCCGGATGGTCACGCTGCAGTCCATTCTACCCCTTTTTGGGCGGGACAACTGGATGTGCGCAATAGATCTCCAGGATGCGTACTATCACATCAAAATGAGTCAGTGCTCCAGGAGATTCCTCCGCTTCAGGCTGGGAACCAGTCATTTCCAATTCAGGGCCCTGCCCTTTGGTCTCACTACAGCCCCCCGAGTGTTTACCAAATGCATGGCAGTGGTCGCCTCTCATCTGAGACGACAAGGATTCCAGGTGTTTCCATATTTAGACGACTGGCTCCTTACAGCCCCCACCAAGCATCTGTTGCTTCTTGCCAGAGACTACACCTTTCACACATGTCAAACACTAGGCATTTCAATAAATTACGAAAAGTCTGTCTTGTCGCCTTGTCGTGTTATTACCTTCATAGGCGCAAATCTAGACACAATCAACATGTCAGCCAGACTCACAGAGCAGAGAATAGCAGACATACACAGACTGGTCTCTTTGGTATTACAGAGCAACAAAGTCAAAGCCAGACTGATCCTGAAGGTCTTGGGGATTATGGCGGCGGCCATCCCTCTTCTACCATTAGCCCGCTTCCATATGAGAATTTTACAATGGATGCTCTTCACACAATGGTCTTTCCAACGACTTCCAATGTCCCATCCTATTCGGATAACTCAATCGTGCAAGAATCATCTCTCTTGGTGGATCACATCTCCCCAGCTCCACCTAGGGAGACCTTTCGTCCCTTCCCCTCCAGTTGCTACAGTGACAATGGATGCCTCCCTGATTGGGTGGGGGGGCATTAACAGGGCAGGACGGTCCAAGGCATGTGGCAACCTTTCGAGTGCCACTTGCACATAAATGTCCTAGAGATGAGAGCAGTGCTTCTAGCGTTGCAAGCCTTACAAGACTCTCTTCCCAAGGGAACTATAGCAATCCAGACAGACAATATGTCTGTAGTGTGGTACATCAACAAACAAGGCGGAACCAGATCTTATCCCCTATGTCAAGAGGCACTCAGACTGTGACAATGGGCGATTTCTTCTCAGCGGTTTCTGTTAGCAACGCACATTCCCAGGAAGTCCAATGTGATTGCAGACAAACTGAGCAGAGCTATTCTCATGCCTCATGAGTGGTCTCTGAAGAATTCAGTGTTGGAGAAAGTTTTTCGAAAGTGGGACCAGCCTTGCTGCGACCTTTTCGCTACTCCTCAAAACAGCAAGTGCGACGATTTTTTCATCCTCTTTCCCCAACCAGGCCACCCCAGCAGAGACGCTCTAGTACACGATTGGCCCCGGGGACTTCTGTATGCTTTTCCTCCCTTCCCACTGATTTCTCAGCTAATACAGAAAGCCATCGCTCAGAAAGCTTCCATGATCCTCATTGCCCCTTACTGGCCTCGACAGGTTTGGTTCCCATTTCTCCACCATTATCTGTTGGAGCAACCTTGGCATCTGGACCCAGTTCCAGACCTCTTGACCCATCAGTCGGGTCAGTTGCACCACTCCCTTCCTTCTCTGAACCTCACAGCGTGGTTCCTCCAATTCCAACTCTAGCCAGGCTTCCTCTAATATCTCGATCAGTTAGAGATATTTTGATAGCCTCTCATAAATCTTCCACTCGGAAGATTTATCATAGTAAGTGGAAACGTTTTTCCTGTTGGGCTCAGTCAAAGAATATAGATCCTTTCACTGCTTCCATTCAATCAGTTTTAGACTTTCTAGCCGAACTTTTCCACTCAGGTTCGTCCCCGTCTACCATCAAATTTCAATTGGCAGCAATTTCGAACTTTCATGTTGGAGTGTCAGAGTCCTCCATTATGTCTCACAAACCTCTGCAAAGCCTTTTTAAAGGGAGTTTTTCTCCTCAAACCACCTATTAGGGATCCTCCTCCTCAATGGGATCTCAATTTGGCTCTAGCGTCCTTAATTCTTCCCCCCTTTGAACCTGCGGCTTCATGTTCAATGAAGTTACTATCTTGGAAAACACTCTTTTTAGGAGCTATCACTTCAGCTAGAAGAGTCTCTGAACTCCATGCTCTGTGTAGTCGACCCCCTTACCTTGTGTTTCATAAGGATAGGGTGTCCTTACGTACTAACCCGTCCTTTTTGCCTAAGGTAGCTTCACTGGCAAATTTGAATCAAACCATTGACCTTCCTGTGTTCTTCCCTAATTATTCGAACAGGTCAGAACAAAAATTACATTCCTTAGATGTTCATCGTCAACTTAGGTACTATTTAGACAGGACCAAACAATTCAGGAAGTCTGATCAACTGTTTGTTTCTTATGCAGAAGGTAGAATGGGCCTTCCAGTTTCTAAAGTATCTCTCTCTAGATGGCTTACTTCGTTAATTACCCTTGTGTATGAGATCAGACATCAACAGTTGCCATCCAAACCCAGAGCTCATTCAACTAGAGCTTTAGCCACATCTATAGCTTTCCAAGATAGGCTGCCTATTGATTCGATTTGTTCTGCAGCTACTTGGGCTTCTCCCCATACCTTCATTTCTCATTATAAGTTGGACTTGGCCTCTAGGGACCGAGCCAACTTTGGCTCCACTGTACTCAAGAGTCTGTTCCGATAGGCCACCCGGGACAAGGTGCTAGGGACGCGGTCCCATCCAGCAAGAATGAAGGCGAGATGGACAACTTAACATTTAGAAGTTATGTACCTACCATAACGTTCCATGTTAGTTGTCTTCTTCTTGCCTTCTTTCTTGCATCCCACCCTCCTTCCCCCTAGCCTGGACAGACCTAGAGGAGTTTGTTTTTGTTCCTTATGGAATTTCCTTGCTGGGCTTAGCTATCAAACGAGATCTGAGGAGTTACTGCCTAGCATTGTGGGATATAGGGGAGCCTCGAGCTGGTGGAACTAGCTCTTGAGCTTTTAGAGTGGCCGAGTCGGAGCCGAGGATCAGCTCCGAACCCATCCAGCAAGAAAGAAGGCGAGAAGAAGACAACTAACATGGAACGTTATGGTAGGTACATAACTTCTAATTTTTCTACATTTTCTAAAGTTTTTTAAAAACTTCTTGATGTTATGTTGTCCCATCTCACCTTCATTCTTGCTGGTTGGGTTTGGAGCTGAAACTCCGCTCCAACTCGGCCGTATACCAAAGCTCGAGAGTTTCTACTGGCTCAAGGCTGAGTCCTATTCCATGATGCTTAGCAGCTGTTCCCCAGATCTTGTTTGCCGCTTGAAGCTTCGGGATTGTCTTCACTGGTTCAGGCTTGTAAAATTTTAATATTTTATACCTTAGTACTAGTAATCTTCTAAATACTATCTCTTATAATCTATTAGTTTTATAGTAATAACCTTGCACTAATTTTTTCTCTTAAACTTGGTAATTTTTTCCTTTTGCAGCTGTTTTTTTCTTTGGGCCTTGTCGTTTCCTTAAGAATCTGTTTTAGTTAGAGGGTTCTTGTCCTTTTTTCGAAAATTTATTGTTATATCTTGATTCTTTATTTACCTGTTCGTTGAACACACTTATTTTCTTAGCGTTTCACTAGTGTTAGAGTCTGTGCTGTTAATTTTCTTGGCCGTGTTTTTATTGGGCCTGTATAGTTCCCCTGTCCCGTTTTCTCGTCACTACTTAGTTGCCGTTAGATTAGTATTAGGTTCATACTAGGCTATCTGCCCTAGGGCATTTATAAGCCTAGCCAGAGTGTGTTTGGCTTTCGCCACCCATTTTAAATTAATTTTGCTATGCCCTTTTTCGAGGTTAGTATACTGTGCCTCTGTCTAACAGTGACACAGAAGTGATACCCGGGGTAAACCTACGATCCCCCATCCACTCATCAAGATTCCTCTTGAAGAGAGTCAATGAGGGACTCTGCCTAACTTGGACTGGGATTTTATTCCAGAGTGAAGGGAGCCTCTGGGTTATGAATCTGTCCCTCCAGCAAGTCCTATTTATTTCAGTGCTGAGGTTCAAGTCTCTCGAGTGCGTAGCTCGATGGGGTTTGGATTTTCTGAGGTGCAGCATGTCCATTAATTCCGGGTTGGACATGGCTTTATACGTCAGGCACAGATCGCCTCTGAGCAGGCGGTATGCCACTGAGTAGAGCTGGAGTTTCTTTAACCGGGCAGCATATGGCATCTGTTTGAGCCCTTTGATCCTCTTGGTGAGGTACTTTTGGGGTCTTTCCAGTTGCTGCAGGTGTCTGGTAAGGTACATCCCAAAAGGGGCATTGTACTCAATTGTGGGCCTGATGAGGGATGCGTAAAGAGGCATGATGACCTCCCCTGATCTAGATGTGAATCCCTTCATGATTAGGTGGGCTATATAAAATGTTTTTCTAACCACTTTGGCCACGTGGTTGTCAAATGAGAGATTGCTATCAACTTGGGTCCCCAGGTCCCTAATTACGTCTTCTGTACTTAATGGATTACCACCTATGCGGTAATTTGTGGGCACTTTGTTTTTGCCAAAGGGGATGACTATACACCTTTTGGCGTTTAGCTTGAGGCCATGGCTCTGGCACCAGTTGTCTCTTTCTATGAGGCCCTTTTGGAGGATGCTTGTGTCGGCTGGAGAGTCGATTATAGCACCCAGTTTGCAGTCATCTGCAAACTCGGTCAGCCACAGTCCTTCCGTGTTGGCCTGTACCTCCGAGAAATATATACCGAACAGAAGAGGTCCCAGGACTGAGCCTTGTGGGGCGCCACTTGTAACTGGTTTGGAGTCTGACATGGCTCCAGCAATTCTAACCATGTGGGTTCTGTCCATGAGCCAGTTTGCAACCCATCTAGTGACATAGGGGTTTCTATTTAAGCTGGTGAGCTTATCTATAATGCCCGAGTGGGGTATTGTATCGAAGGCTTTTGCGAGGTCCAGGTAGGCTGTGTGGACTACCTTCCCCTCGTCAATGGCCTTGGTGACTGTTTCAAAGAAATCAACCAGATTTAAGAGGCAGGATCTGCCCTTAACAAAGCCGAACTGGGCAGGATCCAGTGTCTGTAGGTCCCCAATATCTTTTTTTATGAGGTCCATGATGATCCTTTCCATAGCTTTGCAGACCAAGCTAATCAGGCTTATGGGGCGACAGTTTCCAGGATCCGTTGAGGCACCACCTTTGTGGAGAGGGACCACTGTTGCTGTACGCCACTCTTTGGGTACATATCCTGTGGTAAGGCTGAGATTGAACAGTAGTTTTATGTTTGGGTTTAGCTCTTCTTGAAGTTCATGTAGGACGCAGCCTGGGACACCGTCTGGTCTCATTGATGCTGTGTTTTTTTGCTTTGGAGAGGGCGGCTCTTACCTGAGCATCTGAGATGTCAGGGGGGCAGCACTCTGCTGGGATAGATATTTGCCCTTTTGGTGGGGAGGGGGGGGGAGAAGTTTGCGCTGAACCTGTCAGCTAGGATGTTGGCAATGTCTGTGGGTTCAGTGTATTTTTTTGTCATTTTGGACTAATTCTGAGCATATCTGGGAATTCCCACCCAGGTTCCTAACATAACTAAAGAAAGCCTTGTGATTATCCTTAGTGTCCTGTGCAATTTTTCTCTCGAAGCTGGCCTTAGACGATGTTATGAGTGCCCGTAGTTTTTTGCTAACACTAATCAGAGATGCTTTCCCTTTTTGGGATTTTGCTCTATCATGTAGTAGCTTCCTCCTTCTATTGTATAGTTTGTTTATGGCTGGGGTCCACTAGACAGGACGTCTGCCTTTGGAGGATTGGGTGTTGGTTTTATTTGGGATTGCATGATCCATGCATTCCTGAAGGTGTTCATAGAATGCGTTTATAAAGGATTCTGCGGTCTGGGCCATATTTTCCACAGGACCGGGGGCTTTGAAGGATTCCACCTCGGTTTTGAGGAGTGTGAAATTTGCTTTAGAGAAATTTTTCACTGTGGTTTTCTGGGCAGGGGGTGGGGTCGGGATGTGAATATCCAGTGAGATTAGTTTATGGTCTGATCTTGCCAGTGAGGGATACACTTCTGGTCTGGAGCATAGAGTCCCCATGTTGGTGATGATCAGGTCCAGTATGTTTTCCCCTCTTGTGGGAGTGGTAACAAGTTGTTCCATAGCATTTGAGTTTATAAATTCTAGGAACCTTTGAGCTAGGGTGTTGGAGCTAGAGTAATGCTCCCAGTCTATGTTTGGGTAGTCGAAGTCGCCCAATATAATGGTGTTTGGAGAGACCTTCATATTTTCCAGTGTTCTTAGGAAGGCCGAGTGGGGTTCCTGGGTTTGGGAGGGTGATCTGTAGAAGGCTATAAACTGGAAGGCAGTTTTACCCACTGTTAGTTGCACATGGATAGTCTCTGATGCTTCGTGCTGTGCCACCAACCTGGAGGTGTGGGTATCTTTGACGAATATTGATACTCCCCCTCCTTTACTGGTTCGGTCCAAGTTTTGGGGCTGAAAAGCATGGTATGAGGTATAACCTGGTAGTGCTGGGGTGCTCTCGGGAGCCTTGAACCAGGTTTCTGTTACTGCACAGATATCAATGTTCTCCATGATAAGGAGAGTTTCGAGTGCATGCATCTTGAGGTTTAGACTTCTGGCGTTGAGTAGCATTACTCTTAGTTTCTTATCCCTTGTGATACCTATGGAGGTGGGTTTGTCTTTGAGCCTTGCCTAAAAAAGGCACTATGGGGGTAGCAAGAGCCTTTGCCAATATCCAAAAGCCCAGGGGTGACAGGTGCAAGCCGTCCCTAGCGAAGCATCGTGGCCTGTCGAGCATGTCATCCCAGGCTGACAGGCATTAGATCCCCTTTGAATGACACCAATACTTAAGCCAGTTGTTGAAATTGATCATCTTGTCTTCATATCGTGGCATCATTCTTGGTGAGGGTAAGATGCTACTCAAGGTCAGGGTCATACCGGCCTGGGCCACATGCTCAGAGAGCTCCTCTATGTCTCTTTTCATGTAGTCCAGGGAGGTACGTCTCAGGTCATTCACACCAGCATGGACAATGACTGAGTCATATTTGTACTTGCCTTGGAGTGACCTGAGTGCTTGTGTTATGTGGCATATCCTAGCGCCCGACAGGCAGCTCACCGTGACCTTCCCCTTGTTCAGCCTGGTGAGCGGGACTTCAGTGTGCCTGACAATAGAGTCACCTATTACAAGTGTATCAGGTGTGTTGTTTTAAAGTCTTTTCCTTAGGAAACGTTTTGAGATATAGGTACTTTTCCGTTATCGGGGCAACAGGTCTAATAGAACTCTACTGTACATTTATCCACGGTGATATAGTTGAGCATTAATAACATTAAATATAATATTCAGGGGTGTTTGGAGGTCCTTTCCGAGAACACGCCATTGGGCTGGTGTGGGTGGGACAAACACGATCAACCAAAGGTATGTAAGAAGTGCTAAGATTCCAAGTGCATGCATTACACCTGTTGCCCCGATAATGGAAAAGTACAGAGATATATATTTTATGTGCATATCTCGTTTTCATCTTAAGCATTTAGCTGATTTACAGAGTGTGAGGGTGCGACAGCATTGTTGGTGGTTAAAGCAGTCTTGTTTTTGATCTTTGGCTATTATGATTCTTTAGAGGTGTGTTATATTATGTGAATTTCCAATCCTTTCCTGTCTAGCTCATTTTTGATTAGAGATGTGACAGTCCCTTTGAATTAGAGGGCTGTTCCTTTCATGTGTAGTGTTTAAATTTAGAACATTATATATTAGAGGTGTGTTACAGTTATTTAAAAAAAAGTGGTGTTCTTTGAATTGTTTGTTCTTGGTACTTACACAAGTTTGTTTAACTTTGAAAGTTTTGTGAGCCCTTTTTTAAGTTAGAGGGCCCTTTTTACATTGGTTAACTATTAGATCTGACTGCTTTGGATATGTCTAAACAAAGAGGTTAAGTCGGGGGTTTAAAAAAATGTCCTAAGTGTAATCAGAAGATGTCCATCACCGATGTACAAAGAATGTGTTTACTGCCTGGGGGCAGTTCACTTACAGAAGTCATGTGCCATTTGCCACTCCTTTAGCTCCAGGGTTCTTCATGAGAGGAAGAACAAAGTTTTCTTGACAGGACTAGTAAAATCTTCTTTTGCAGAGGCTTTGGAACAGGGTCAAAGTTGTCCAAAGGAACCTACTTCACCTACCCAAAAATCGGACAATACAAAAACTTCAAAAGATCATCTTCTGCTGCTTCAGACCAGTTGGAGCCATTGAAAAAGCCATCAAAAATGTCTCCGTTGATATCCAAGACTGTCTGATCTGAGACACCTTCTACCTTGGCTCCATGAGTTTCGGAGCCATTTGTTTTTCAAGTGAGGAGCAGGTACCCTGTACTGGAGTCGGTATCTCCCACTTTAAGGTCTCCCTTTTTACAGACCACAGGATCCCCAGCTCCCCCTTCTCGATCCTCTAGAAGCCTTTCTGACTACAATGTGGATTGTGTGGTGCAGAGGCTTCTGAAGACACTGGCGCTGGCAAAACATTTGTTGGAACTGACCCAGAAGGCTTCAGAACTGACTACACCTATCCCAACAGCATAATTTCCTCCTCTGATGTGAGTTGTGGTTTCAGAGCCGGAATGCATGGAACTGATAGTGATGGAACCATCAGAGCCAAAACCTGCTCCATGATTTTCGGACCCGACCACTCAGACTATCTCGGTACCGTCAGAGGGGTCTAGGAGCTAACACTCTCTCCAGTCGGGCCAAGTTTTCTTCAGATCTAACCTTGCCTCTCAGGGCTTCAGCATTGGTGAGTTCGGCTCCTACCTCGACTTCAGAGCCAATCCCCATGGGGCTGGGGGACCTTCTAGTTCTTCGAATCCAGGGGGTTTCCTCGGATCATGGGCTGCGAGCTTTCAAAGCCATGAGGAGAGCACTGTCCCTGTGGACAGCCACACTCTCAAGACCAGTCATTACTGATTCCACACAGATATGGAGACCCAGAGCCTAAGGATGCCCCAGCAGACGAACCTTTCTCTTCCAAAACCTCTCTGGAATGCCCTTCTGAAGAGGTACCTCAGAAGAGATTATGCAAGAAGAAGCATTTGGACTCCCCACAGAAGACAGTCACATTGGACACAGACGTCGATGACTCAGAAGGGTCCCTGAGGTCGCCCTCTGAAGATGTCTCTTGCAGACATCTTGAAGATCCTTAAGCAGAGAGGCAGCTAGAAGCCCATCACCCCTTTTGATGAGCTTCTGATGAGGAGTCTGTTTACCCTGAAGGCTTTTGGGTCTCACCCTTCCACTACTTGGGTGTGTCCACCTTTTGACAAAATTATGGAACTGGTTTGTCGAAAGGCATGGAGTCTTCAGACATAGTGGAGCCTGTCCCTAGGAGGCCGAATAAATTTATCAATTCTCCAGAAGAGAAACATTTTGTAATGAAAGGGATCCTGGTAGATGCTATGGTGGTGGCAGCCACCAAGAAGGAGTTGTTTGATATGTCCACCTTTGTCCATCCTCCAACCAAAGATTTGCGCACGATGAACAGATACAGAAAGCACATGTTTTCTTCAGTGACCTTTACACTCGGGTCACTGAATTATCTTACCCATTTCACTAGGCTACAGAGAGATCTGAAGGAGTTTGGAGACACTCTCCAGGGTTCAGTGGCTGGGGAGGTAACAGACAAGGTAGCCTTGCAACTCTCCACGCTTAATTCAGTAGTGAACTCATCCATGAGGCTTATTTCTTATGCAGCCGATGGAGTGAGTAGGTCAGCAGGTTCCGGAATTGCCGTTAGGAGACATTCCTGGATGTGCTTGTGTAACTTTGCTGTACCCTTCAAGTCATCCTTCATTAACACCCCCTTCGATGGCTCGTCCCTGTTTGGGCCTAAAGACAAAGAAACATTAACCAGGTGTGAACAAGAAGAAAAGACTCTCTCTGCCGTCAGAGTCTGTTTCTCCACACCTTCTAGACCCTATCCCAAGGGTCAAAAGGAGGGGAAAATGTGGTTTCGAAAATCCAAGTAAGCCTTTCAAGACACATGGTGAACCTTCCTCCAGGGGCAGATGGAAGATGGCCACACAGCAGAGGGGTTCCGCAAAACCAGGGTGACAGAGAATCTTTCTTTGGTAATCCCTTTCATTCTCCTGAAAGGAGCCCCGTCTGTCCCTCTCTGGAGGCAGTCGATGGTCGCTTATCTTTGTACCCAGATGCCTGGCTAAAAATAACAAAAGTGGGTACAAAGTATCATATCCAGAGGTTACTCTATACCCTTTTCCATGCCACCCCCATTAATGAAAAGGACCCTGGACGTTCCACCCAGTCACAGGCATCAAGCAACCATAGAAATTCAGAAGTTGCTAGAAAAAGTCATCCAACCGGTCCCCACAGATCAGATAGGATCCGAGACTTAACTCAAAGTTCTTTTTAGTTCCAAAGAAAACAGGGGACTGGAGACACATACTGGATCTCAGCAGACTGAACAAATGTGTAAAAAAGCCAAAGTTCCAGATGGTTACACTGCAGTCGATACTCCCTTTTCTGGGAAAAGACAATTGGATGTGCTCTCTAGATCTCCAGGATGCGTACTACCACATAAAAATGGACAGGCCATCCAGGAGTCACCTGCAGTTTCGGCTGGGAGCCAGTCATTACCAATTCTGAGCTGTGTCCTTTGGTCTCACTACAGCCCCCAGAGTGTTCACCAAATGTATGTCAGTGGTTACGGCACACCTGAGGCATTTAGGATTCCAAGTGTTTCCATATTTAGACGACTGGCTCCTAACCGCCACCACCAAGAATCTACTTTCACAAGCAAGATACACAACTTTGAATCTCTGTGCTCATTTAGGAATTATAATAAACTATGAAAAATCTGTCTTATTGCCATCTCAATATATTGTTTGTATAAGTGCAGAGTTAGACACTATTACGATGATGATAAAACTTCCACCAGACAGGATTCAGACCCTTTGAGCACAGGTTCGAGACCTCCTCATGAAAACAAAGACTCAAGCAAGGACAATTCTCAAAGTATTCGGTACGATGGCAGCAGTGATCAGTGTAATCTGTCTAGCTTGGATGCACATGAGAATTTTACAGTGGCTCCTATTCACCCAATGGCTCATGCAGGAACTTCCGATGTCACATCAGATAATGCTAACAGAATCTTGCAGGAGAGACCTACATTGGTGGCTACACTCAGATAAAATGACTTTAGGTCGTCCCTTCATTCTCCCATCCCCTCTAGCCACAGTAACCACAGATGCCTCCTAGATAGGGGGGCATTATCAGTGAAGGGCAGCCCAAGGCACGTGTCAGGATCACGAGGCCCATTCGAGATGAGAGTGGTGCTTCTGGCATTGCAGGCATTCCAACACTCTCTTCCAATAGGAACAACTGCAATCCAAACAAACACGTCATTTGTTTGGTATACAAACAAACAAGGAGGAACCATATGTTACCCCCTTTGTTGAGAGGCCCTGAGAGTATGGCAGTGGGCAACTTCCTCCCAGTGCTTTCTGATAGCAACACACATCCTGGGGAATTCCAACGTGGTAGCAGACAAACTCAGCAGAGCAATTCTAATGCCTCATGAGTGGTCCCTGAAACAAGAAGCGGAAATGATTTTCCGAAAATGGGGCCAGCCTTGCTACGACCTTTTTGCCATGTCCATGATCACAAAATTCAGCAGATACTTTGCCCTAATCCCCCCCTCTGTGGGAATTCCCATGGGATGCACTTGTACACGATTGGCTCCTGGGTCTTCGCTATGCTTTCCCCCTTTTCCATTAATACCCAAAGTTCTTCAGAAAGCCAGTGATCTGGGAAGGACATTAATTCTGATAGCCCCTTACTGGCCTCAGCAGATTTGGTTTCCCTTCCTAAGGCCTCATCTTCAGGAAGAGCATTGGATTCTGGACCCAGTGCCAGATGATCTGATCCATTCGTCGGGAGCTCTTCATCCATCCATTCACACCTTCAAGTTGACAGCTTGGCTGCTTCAATACCAAGTATAGCCAGGCTAAAAAAACTTTCATCTGCAGCACAACATATCCTGATTTCTTCTCACAAGACATCTACCAGAAGATCAGCAAATGGAAGAGATTCTCAATCTTGACACTAGAGAATCATATTGATCCTTATTCAGCACCTATAACTTCCATCCTAGAGTTCTTGACAAAGCTTTTTAATGAGGGAACAGCTGCAGCTACTATTCAAATACAATTAGTGGCAATCTCAAATTTTCATTTTTGGGAATGAAGGACTAAATATTATGTCCCACAGACTATCAAAGGCTTTTCTGAGAGACACTAATCTTTTGAGACCAACCATTAAGCCCCAGCTACCACCATGCAGCTTGATGTTTGTCCTATCCAGGATAATTCTTTTCTCCCTTTGAACCTGTATCATCATGTGACTTGAAATTCTTAGCATGGAAGACCATTTTCCTGGTGATTATCACCTCAGCTAGGAGAGTTTCGGAGTTACAAGCATTATCTATTAAACCCCCGTATATGTTGTTCCACAATGACAGGGTGTCACTCTGAACAAACCCAGTCTTTTTACCAAAAGTATGTTCAGAATCCAACTTAAATCAATCTATAGAATTACCATTTTTCCCAAGTATGGCAATAAGGTAGAATATATGCTTCACCAACTTGATGTTCATAGACAGTTGCATTTCTGTTTGCACAGAACAAAAGACTTTAGAAAAACAGATCAACTATTTGTATCCTTTTCAGAGTGCAAAAAAGGTCTGCCTGTAGCAAAAACTATTCTGTCAAGGTGACTGTCAGACTGCATTTCCTTCACCTATAAATCAGTAAATAAACACCTACAAAGCAAAATAAAAGCTCACTCTACTAGGGCTGTCTCCACTTCTTCTGCATTTCGTGCTAAATTACCAATGGATACCATTTGTGCAACAGCCACGTGAGTGAGGCCTCATACCTTTATCACTCATTACAGAGTAGATTCGGCCTCCAGGGACAGGGCCTCCTTTGGGTCCACTGTCCTAAAGAATATATTCCCATGAGCCACCCAAGACAATTGGTGCTAGGGACGCTGTCCCATCAGTACAGAATGAAGGCGAAGTAGGACAACTTCACATAAAGAAGTTATGTATCTACCATAACATTCTATGTGAGTTGTCCATCTCGCCTTCATTCTTACGTCCCCCCCAAGGATCAAGAGGTTACTGTTTGGCATATGTTGTGCTTTGACCCTCTTCTGATCCTATAAATATTAGGGAGCTACATAAGAGTATTAGTATACAAGCAACCAAGAACTGAGGAGGGACCAGAGTATCATGGAATAGGGAGTAAGCCGCAAGCTGGTGAAGACCTTGAGCTTTAGTAATTGGCCAAGTTGGAACAGAGGATCGGTTGCGAGCCCATCAGTGCAGAATGAAGGCGAGATGGACAGCTCGCATGGAACGTTATGGAAGGTACTTAATTTCATCTGATGTTGTAAATCTTTTGTTTGTACATTACAGATAAGACCTCGGGTCCGTCCTCAGAACCGATACGGCCATTTTCCAGCTCGCGCAAGCCAAAAACTCTCAGCTAAGAACCTACCCACAGTGCCCCTTTCCTAGATACTCCAGATCTCGTTTGCCGTGTTCCTAGTCAGACGTGCTAGCCATCTCTCTCAAAGCTAAGTAGAAATTTGTTAATTTTAAGACAGTTTCACTTCAAAATTATTTATTTTTAGTCAAGTTAGCCTTTTCTCACTGTTGCCTATAACCTAGGTCTATTTCCTACCTTTTTCCTTGGTAATTTAATTTTTACCTTTTTTTGGTACTGTCCCTCTCTCTACTGTCTTTGTCAGGCCTTTCCTTTTTACTAGTGGTATTTTTTAAAATAACATCATTGGTATTTTCTCCCTTAATGTTTCTATAGGATAGCCTTCTTGCCTTACCATGTCAGACAAAGCTAAGTTGGGATTTAAACAGTGTGACAAGTGTGTACGTAAGATGTCTAACTCAGATATACATGTTTGTTGTGTTGACTGTTTTGGCGTGGACCATATTAAAGCTGACTGTGACATTTGTGCTAGTTTTAGTAATTGTACACTAGCAGAATGTAAAAATAAACTTACCTTAAAAGGATTACTCAAGACACCTTTTTCAGAGGCTCTATCTGGGTTGGAGGTCTCACCCCCTTCAAAAAACATAAGGACAAACAGAGTCACTCGGTTCTTGCATCTCCGTTCAGTTACGGAACCGAGTCGGCTCCGTGCTTTTCCGGGGCCTTCGGCACAGACCTCTTCGGCACTAGGCTCTGTGTCTTCTCTCTCTGTGCCATCCATGATATTCACCCACCCCTATTTTGGTTCTGACCTCAGCACCACTGACTTTGGTGTTGTCCTTGGATCCGACATAGGCTCCTATGATTGTACCTGCTTCAGCACCATCCCCAGCCACGGTGCCGACGGTTTCTTCAGCTCCATCGGCTCCAAAACTCAAATACCTGCCAAGGACAAGATACTTCCACTCTGGTGCATACTGTCTCTATTCTGACAGCAGTGTTTTCCCTGTCGGCACCATCCACCCTTGCTGCATTGGCTCCGGTGGAACTGATGCTGTCCCGAAGCAGTGCTTGGGCCATCCATACCTTGGTACCTAGCCCGGTGCCTATTTTCTCCCTGGTGCCGTCTATGTCCACAGCTCCAATGGCTTCCAGTTCTCTCAGAGCTCCTCACAGCGAGGTGTGACCCCAGTTCCGAGGTTGTCCCTCCCGGTTCCAGACTCCTATCCCTCCTCGGGTGGGCCTGCTGTACAGGTAGTGGACTCGCAGTCAGCAGCAATGACATCAGTATCAGAACCCTCCCCTAGCATACACCTCTCCCAACCCTCTATTTTGGGACCCTGGGCACAGTCGTCACAAGAACCCTCTTTGCAAGGAACTCCTCCTCCTGAGTCCTCTTCAGTAGATCCCACTGGGGAGCCACCCCAGAAGAAACTGTGCAAGAGGAAGCACCTTGATTCACAGGAGGAATCTATCACCGAAGACACTGATTGTGATGAGGGGGAAGGGTCCCCATGGTCTTCCCCAGGTAACATCTCATTCGGAGACATTCTCAAAATCCTCAAGCAGCGGGCAGACTGGAAGTCCTATAACCCTTCTTCTGAGGAATCTGTGTTTCTGCAGGCCTTCCGTGCCCTGCCATCTACTTCCTGGGTGACTCCACCAGCAGATGACCTTGATAAAATTGTGCAGCGTGACTAGAATGCCCCGAACAATGTAGAACCTGTCCCTTGGAGGCCATACAAAAAATGTTATCTACACCTGAAGACCAGCCCCACTGGTCCTAGCAGTTGACAGTTGATTCTATGGTCATGGCGACTGCCATCAAGAGGGAACTGTCAAAAGATAGTGCCACTGTCCATCCTCCAAACAGAGAGTCCCGGACCATGGACAGATTAGAGAAAGAGACCTATGCTTCAACAACATTTGCCATTTGGTCACTCTACTATCTGGCACACTTTACTCGCCTCCAAAGAGACCTAAATTCAGAAATGTCTCCCTGTATGGTGGGGTACTGCCTGACAAGGTGCATAATACTGTCGCCTCGCAGCTAGCTACCCTTGAATCCATCATAAACTCCCCAATGCATTTGATATCTCACTCCACTGGGGGGCAGCTCAAGCTGCCGCGTCAGGCGTTGTCATGAGACGTAATGCTTGGATGCGGTTGTGTGACTTCGCAGACCCCTTTAAATCTTCCTTCATCAATGCACCTGTCGATGAATCTGCACTTTTTGGTTCAAGAAATCCCAAGGACCTTTTCGTGACACTCATGGTGAACATTCCCCCCGGGGCAGAGGGAGCAACTCATATGGAAGATGTCCTTTTCAGGGTAGAGGGGGTCCGCGTAACCAGGGCGCTAGAGATTCTTTCTCCAGCAGACCCTACCAGCGCTGCTGAGCAGCGGCCCAATTGCTTTCCTCTGGAAGCAGTCTGGGATCACTTTTCTCTGCATCTACCAGCCTGGCATCTTATTACTACCGATGTTTGGATGCAGAGAATAATGTCCAGAGGCTACCAAATACCATTCGATTTAACTCCAATCCCCAATGTAGTGCCCAATCAGAGGGAATTAGCAGCCTTAGAAATAGAAAAGCTGCTAAGGAAAAGAGTCATCCAACCATTGCCACCAGACCAGATGGGATCCAGGTTTTACTCAAGGTTCTTTTTAGTGCCAAAAAAGACGGGACTGGAGACCTATCCTGGATCTCAGCCTATTGAACAAATTTATCAAACTTCAAAATTTCCAGATGGTCACGATACAGTTCATTCTTCCCTTCCTAGGGAAGGATAACTGGATGTGCTCTATAGACCTCCAGGACGCGTACTACCACATAAAGATGGATCACCGCTCCCAGAGGTTTCTCCGTGCCTGGCTGGGAGCCAATCACTACCGGTTCAGGGCACTGCCATTCGGTCTCTTGACAGCCCCTCGAGTGTTCCCCATATGTGTGGCAGTTGTGGTAGCTCATCTTCGATTACAAGGATTTCAGGTGTTTCCCTATCTAGACGATTGGCTCCTTACCGCTCCAACCAGAAATCTTCTTACACTCAAGATCTCGCTCTCTGCTTGGGGATTACAATCAACAAGGACAAATCTCAGTGTCTCCAATAAAGACACTGGAATTCATTGGAGCAGTTTTCGACACGACAGCCTGTCAAGCTTCTCTCCCCCTCACAGGTTTTCGAACATAACACACCAGTCCAAGACCTTCTACCTATGTACCAGCATGTCTTGTACTGCAACACTTAGGTTCC
The DNA here is from genome assembly GCF_019279795.1 of Protopterus annectens. Classification (NCBI taxonomy): domain Eukaryota; kingdom Metazoa; phylum Chordata; order Ceratodontiformes; family Protopteridae; genus Protopterus; species Protopterus annectens. The sequence continues at coordinate 328,106,781 of NC_056739.1, read as the reverse complement.
ATGGCGGCTGCCATTACGTTGGTACCACTGACAAGACTGCACATGAGAATCCTACAGTGGCTCCTTTCCGCACAATGGTCATTGCTAATTTACCCACTCGACCACATGATATGTCTTTCAAACTGTTGCAAGGAAGAAATGTTATGGTGGATGAACCCACAAGCGAATCTTTGGTGTCAACTGTCCTGTCTTCCCCAGCCCACAGATGCTTCCCTGTTATGGTGTAGGGCATTTCCAGGGAAAGACTTTCCAAGGCACCTGGTCCCCCATGGAGGCCAATTTGCACATAAATGTCCTGGAATTGAGGGCAGTTCTCCTGGCATTGCAAGCATTCCATGTGTCCCTACCCTCTGGGACCACTGCAATTCACTGAAGTGAGAGAGCTCTGCATGTACGGCAAATGCAGGGCCAAACCAAATTAGGGTCAAAACTCAAATGGCCAACACTAAGGTGTATATGGCAAAAAACTCACAACAATACAATATAAATAGGTAATTTATGGTTTATTCCTCGATACTGGTTTCGGCATAACCGCCTTCATCAGTGGAAAACATGACTGACAGTCTGTGGATCCTGGATCATTCCCAAGACCTGTTATCTCATCCTCGGGGACTGATTCATCTGAACCTGCACAGTCTCAAGTTCACAGTTTGGTTCCTTCACTTCCAATGATTGCCTGGCTGCCTGACATCCCATCTCCTGTTCGTGAAATTCCTCTGGCTTCACACAAACCTTCCAGTAGAAAAGTTTATTCTAGTAAATGGACTAGGTTCTCTGTTTGGGCCAAAGATCAGAACTTAGACCCTTTCTCTATGCCTATTCAAAAGATCCAATACCTGACTACTGCTTTTGCATGCAGGAGCCTCATCTTTGACTATCACTGTACATTTAGCAGCTATCGCCAATTTTCATAATTATCTTGATAATTCTTCAATTATGTCACACTGCCTATACAAGAATTTTTTGAAAGGAGTATTACATGTTAAACCTCTGGTCAAGCCTCCCTTAGAACCCTGGGACTTGACTTTGGTGCTTCAGTCTCTCACAGGTTCTCCTTCTGAGCCTTTTGATTCATGTGATTTGCAATTTTTGACATGGAAAACCTTACTTCCAGTAACACTTACCTCAGTGGGAAGAGTATCTGAGCTGCAGGCATTGAGTGTCAAGAGTTCTTACTTGATCTTCCATATGGATAGGGTGTCCCTTTGTACTAACCCTTCTTTCTTGTCCAAGGTCATTTCTGGCTTTTCCATTAACCAATCTATTGACCTGCTGGTTTTCTTTCCAAGGCATTCTAATAGAGGGGGAGTACCTTTTGCACACCCTGGATGTGCACCGGCAGCTTCGTTGTTTTTTGGACAGGACTAAATTTTTCAGGAAAACAAACCGTTTGTGGCCTTTGCAGGACCCAGATTGGGTAAACCTGTTTCCAAAGTGAATTTATCATCTTGGCTTAGAAATGTCATTACCTTTATCTACTGACAGAGTAAGCTACCCTTACCTTCCAGAATAAAGGCTCATTCTACCACATTCCAGAGTCTCTATGGATGCTATATGCGCAGCAGCCACTTGGGCAAGACCTCATACCTTTATATCTCATTAAAATTGGATTTGGCCTCCAGGAGGCGAGCATCTTTTGGTTGTATGGTGCTCAGGAATATCCTTCCTTAGGGCCACCCAGGACTCAAGTAGCTGGGGACTCGGTCCTATCTGTAATGTATGAACAAAAGATTTACAACATCAGATAAAGAAGTTATGTCTTACTATAATGTTCCATCTGTGTTGTAGATCTTTTGTTCATTCATTACTTCCTGCCCGGATTCCTGGTGGACTTTAAGAACTCCTGGTTAGGGTATTTGCTCAGACAGAGTCTCCTACCTTTTTTCCTATTACTACATCTTCTATCTAGGGTGGGCAAACTCGATCTGGAGTATCTAGGAGAGGGGCATTATGGGTAGGTTCTTAAGCTCAGAGTTTTTGGCTTGCGCGAGCTGGAAAACGGCCATATCAGTTCCGAGGATGGAACCGAGGTCCTATCCGTAATGAATGAACAAAAGATCTACAACACAGATGGAACGTTATGGTAAGACATAACTTCTTTTTTTTCCTATTAATTTGAAGCATTAACAGAATTGGAGAATGTGAATTAATATACATTTCCCGAAGTAAAATAATTCTTCAGCTCTTAATTACTGTCATCCAAAAGGCACCAGTGTGAAAAGGGACGGAGCTAAAATTTGAGTCAAAATCAGGGACAGTTAAGAGGTATGCTTGATAGAAGTATTTGTGAGGGAGGGGACACTAATGTCTCCGCAACCCTAAAGGACTGCAAGCTACTTGAAGCAGCCTTGCTAGATATGTGTGTGGCTGTCTTTCACCAACATTGTCAGTGATGCCCATTACAGTGTCCAGTCTTAATACTTTATTCTTAAACATTTTAATGTTTCAAAACATGAAGAAAAAAACTTTTAAGACAAAGAACTAGAATAACTATTTAAAAAGTGCCAAACTTTAAACTGACAGCCCATCAGGTGTCAATAAAGTCAGCACTGCCCTCACCTACGCAAAGTACGATGGTGTGTCCTAATGTTAACAGTCATCCCATAATGCTTAATATATTAAACTAGTATTTTATATTCTCATGTAGTACTGCCCATATCTCTCAGCTGTTCATATTTTTGTTCTGCTCCTCATAAAATGTGTGGTTTTCTGGCAAAACATTGAGATGATCTGAGGATGGAAGTCAATAGATAATGACATCCATTTGAGTTTCAGACTTCAAATCCTTCAGAAAATGCATGCTAAAACAAACCCTGTTGCTCTAGTTACTTTCAAAGTTTATTAGAGCAATATTTAAAATATGTCCCCATTTTTCTGGGGTTTTGTCCAGATTTCATGCACTAAGAGGTTGAGAGTTATGGTACTCCCCCATGAGGCTTGTGCAAGTTTGGGGGTTTCCCCGCTTGATGGGCATCTGACGTGGTTATGGTGTCACTGTTGGCACTTAGGTGTGGGCAGTTTAATATTTGTATGCTGCAGTAGCTATAATTCCCAGACATTCAAATATTAAATGAGTGTACATACATAAATGAACAACGCTTTGTTGTGAGCAGGCAGTAATACGATATAACGTGCGTCCCCGCCAAATTAGAGGTACAACGAAAATTTACTCAATACCCAATAAGATATAGAGGCCATAGATTCTATCACGCCTTACCTGTCAGCTATCCAGATTTTCAGGGAATGTCCATATTTTTGGTCTGTTCCTACTAAAATTTTGGTTTTCTGGTAAATCACTGGCAAATCATTGAGGACTGAAGTAAAAAAAATGACAGACATTTGAGTTTCAGACTTAATACCCTTCAGAAAATTCATGCTAATGCAAAACTTGCTATTCTATCAACTTTTTAAGTTTCCAAGAACAAAATTTAAAAATCGTCTCTATTTTTGGACCTTTGCCCCCCCCCCCCCATTATGTATGGCTTTGTCCAGATTTCATGCTCCAAGAAGTTGAGAGGTATGGTTCCTACCCTTTGCTGACTGGCTTGATATGGATCAAAGAATGGGCTTGTATATCTTATTTGTTAGTCATTATTACTAAACTTAGCAATGTGGCACATGTAAAACTTCGTGCAAACATGCAGCTATTTGACAGATGTGATGGCTGCATATATCATCCTAGCTGCAAGAATTCTGAACAAAGCTAAAAATAATGGGGGAAATGCCCAAAAGCAGGGACAGATTTTAAATATTGCTCTTAAGAACTTAAAAAGCTGCTAGAATAATGGGCATGGATAATGATTTGCAAGAAAAAAAGAAGAAAAAAAATTTTTTATGAAGAACATGGTAAAAATCTGGACATTCTGGAATTTCTGTAGATAGTTAAGAGATATAGATGGATGTTAAATAATTTGTTAGGGTAAATGTCATGCCCAAGGTATTTGTTAGTTAGTGGTTACATTACAGTCCCCTTATTACAGAGTTTGTAAGCCAGGTGGCAGATGTGAGGGCCTTAATATTTGTAAAAAGTCAGGAAGTAGTCAACCAATTTCCTATTATTACAGACGTAAAGAGAGGTGACAGACTTGGCCATTGCTTTAGTTGAAGGAGAGGTAAACCAGTTGATAGAACTGATGGACATTTGTAAAAATAGCTTTGGTCCAGTTTGGAGCATCAAGAGGTAAACCAATTGATAGATGTGACAAATGTGTAAAATAGTTTTGTTCCAGTTTTGGAGGGTCGCTGTTTGGAAATGTGTACATTCAGTTTTTTTTACTCCTGATATCAGTAGAATTAATAAAGAAAACAAAAAAAAATGTGTTGGAGATAACATAGAATCTGAAGTAGGATATTCATTTGTCTGCAACCTGTGGGTTATGGATCCGATATCGGATCCGAACCGGCATGGTTTTCCAGCTATGGATCCAAGCTCTCAGCTCCTCCCCTCACCCATAATGCCCTGCTCTACCCTCATGACCTCAGATCTTGTTTGCCGCGCTGGTAACTAGATGTGGATACGTAGCTCTCAGCTAAGTAGACTATTTTCTTGTGTAAAATCAGAGAATTTTTTGTTTCTTTAACAATTTTTGTGTGAAAGTTGTAGGTTTCCCGTTAATATTGACTGTTTTTAGTTTAATTTAATTTTCAGTAGTAATTTTTATTCCCTCCCCTCGCTGGTAGAGAGTGTGTGTGAGGCCTGTGTGCTTCTTTTATTGTTTAAGTTACTTTTCTGTAACTTTAGGTTAGTTTATAGACTATGGCTGAACAGCCTAAGTCTATATTTTCAAAATGCTCCGAGTGTGGCCATAAGCTCTCACCGCTGATGGCCACACTCGGTGTTAGTGTCTTGGGGTTGAACACCTCACATCTGGTTGTTCCATTTGTGCAGGGTTCAACCCCAGGGCACTGAGGGAGCGGAGGTCCAAGCTGGTCTTGGCGGGTCTTTACCGCCGGACTCGGCTCCGACCTCCGCTCCTTCGGGACTCCTGCGGCTGCAGTTGTTCCTCCTGTGGCACCCCCTCCTGCTCCTGGGACTCAAACTCCCGCTTCAGGAGAGGAGAGGGATGCATCTAAAAGGACCGGAGGGAGAAGCACCTGCGGCGGGCCGAGACCTCTGTTTCGGCCCCGCCAGCCAAGCGGCTTCTCCCGGCTTCCTGTCGGTTCGGTCTCCTCCTTCTCGGCTCCGGTCCCCTGTGTGCTTCTCACCGGGTCCTGAGGAGGAGGAGACCCGATCTCCGCCGAGGCTATCGAGGAGGCATTCCAGGCCTACCTCGGTAGCCTCGTCGAGATCTACCCATAGCCTTTCGATGCTGATCTGGACCGGATGATGAGAAGGTTCATCCAGGCCCAGATGCAGATGGGAGTGCTCTTGCCTCCCCTCGGGAGCTCAACACCCTTTTAAGCCTATTGCTCCTTCTCCGACCCGCTATCCGGGTTCGAGCAACTGGAGCCGAGCAGCTTCGAGCGGGGAGGTCGGATCCGATAGTACTTGGTACCGGATCCGACCCTGCCCTCGAGTGCGTCGGATCCGATCTCGGAGCCTGGATCCGAGCCGGATCCGGGGGGATCAGTGCTCCTTCGGCGCCGTCTGTGTCGGAGCGCACTGTCCCTTCGGATCCGAGTGCTTCGGCGCCGGCTCCGATCCACTCTTCGGATCCGAGGGGAGCCGATTGTCGGATCCTTTGATCGAGGTCGGCTCCCCTTCGGCTTTTGATGTAGTGGAGAGGGCTCTGTTGAGGGTCTCCGGACCCCCGGCACTTGCTTCGCCCGCCCCGCTCCCTCTGCACTGGGCCAGGCTTCCACCATCCGGCCCCTGGGACAGCCCGCTTCTGTGCCCCAAGTTGCTCCCATGGAGCAAATTGCTGCTTGCGAGGACTCCTCTGACAGCCCCCAGAGGAGGCCCTCGCAAGCATACGTGCAAAAGGAGGCACATTGACTCCCCGAGTCTCTCACTGAAGACACGGACTTGGAGGAAGGGAAGGCTCCCACGGTCACCCCGAGGATGTCTCCTTCGAGACATCATGGAAATGCTCCGTATTAGGGGTGGTCTGCCCCAAGTCTTCCTCGGACGAGTCCGTGTTCTTGGAGGCATTCAAACGGGCCCGTCTACCTCTTGGGTGTCCCCTGCCGACCCCTGGTGGACCTTATTACCACCAGGGCGTGGAAGGAACCGGACACCGTGGAGCCAATTCCCAAAAGACCTGATAGGATCCTTAGCCCGCCTCCGACAGGACCCATTGGAGTAAGGGGCCTCCTGTAGATGCCATGTTGATGGCGGCGGCCACAAAGAGGGAACTGGCTCAGGAGAGTCCCTCAGTCCACCCACCGAGCAAGGAGTCTCGATGATGGACCGCTTGGGAAGCGGATGTTCAGTTCGGCGACCTTCTCGGTAAGGGCGCTGAACTATTTGGCACATGTTATTCGGATGCAGCGAGACCTTATCAAGGAGTACGCTGCATCCCCCCCTGAGTCCATTTCGGAGGAGGACAGAGTTCTGCACTCCACCAAAATGGCCACTCTTAGGTCAGTCACAAATACTTCTATGCGGCTACTCTCCCATGCTACGGAGGGCGCCGCTAGAGCTGCGGGGACAGGACTGGTCACTAGACGCCAGGCCTGGCTCCGCCACTGCGATTTTTCTGAGCCCTTCAAGGCGGCGTTTGCGAACGCCCTTTGATGGTTCTGCTCTGTTTGGCAAGACCGTTCGAGACGCTTGACCCAGAGCGAGAAGGACGGAAGACGCTGTCTGCCGTCGGAATCCGCTTCTCTGCACCCCAGAGGCCCTATTCTAGAAACCAAAAGGGTCAGAAGAAGATGTGGTTCCGAAGTCGCAGCAGTCCCAGCCTGCTCCGGACAACCAGTCCTTCCGTGGCAGAGGAGGACAGGGAGGACGCCGCCCTAGAGGCAGAGGGGCTCCCAGAAACTTCGGGTCCAGGGAACCTTTCTCTGAACGGCCCGCAGCAACCCTGAGGGTTGCCCGACTGCTCTACTCTGGAGGCAGTCGGGGACGTTGGGCACCTAGCGGCATGGGAGTCCATAACATCGGACCGCTGGGTTCTCCAAATCATATCCAGGGATATCGCATTCCTTTCCTTCACCTTCCAAAGATGAAGTCCCTCCCAGACGCATACCACCCGGTCAAAGGGAGGCCGCTTTGGCAGAAATTGGCCATCTGCTAGAGAAAAGAGCCATCCAGCCCGTTCCCCAGACCAGATCAGATCAGGGTTCTACTCCAGATTCTTTTAGTGCCAAAAAGACGGGGAACTAAGACCAATCCTAGACCTCTCTCTCTTGAATCTGGCAGTCCCCAAAGAAAAATTCGAATGGTCACTCTACAATCTATTCTCCCCTTCTGGGAGAAGGCCACTGGATGTGCTCGATAGATCTCAAGGACGCCAGACTACCACATCCTAATGGACAGGCGCCAGGAGGTTTCTCCGCTTCGGCTGGGAGCCAGTCACTACCAGTTCGGGTCCTTCCCTTTGGTCTCACCACAGCCCCCAGGGTGTTTACCAAAGTACTAGCAGTGGTAGCGGCCCACCTGAGGCTTCAGGGGTGCAGGTCTTTCCCTACCTGGACGACTGGCTCCTTACCGCCCAACAAGGCATCTACTTCTCTCGGCGAGACTCCTTTCTCCATCTTGCTCCATTTCTGGGCATCACTATAAATACAAACAAGTCCAACCTGGCACCCACTCAGCTCTTAGATTTCATAGGGGCCAGACTAGACACAAGGAGTTTACGAGCCTTCCTCACTGCGGACAGAGTTCAAAATCTGCAGCTCCAGGTGCGGGCCATTCTCCATTCATGTTCTGTTCCAGCGGAGTTGGTCCTGAGGGCTCTAGGGTCCATGGCTTCGTCGATAGCACTTCTTCCTCTTGCCAGGCTCAACATGCATTCTACAGTGGACGCTATTAGTACAGTGGTCATACCTTGCTCTCCCCATGCATCATCCCATAGCGATCAGCAAGGCTTGCAAGCGGTCCCTCTTGTGGTGGCTCCACTCCCGGATCTCCACGAGGGTCGCCCATTTTGTGCTTCTCCCCTCTCGCCACGGTGACCACGGACGCCTCCCGCCTCGGGTGGGGGCACTTTATGGGCCGGACAGTCCAAGGCACGTGGAACGATTCAGAGACCTTTCTGCATATCAATGTTCTAGAGATGAGAGCAGTGCTCTTAGCGTTGCTAGCACTTCAGGACTTTCTTCCCTTGGGAACAATTGCGATTCAATCGGACAATATGTCTGTTGTCTGGTACATCAACAAGCAAGGGCGAACAAGGTCTTACCCTCTTTGTCGAGAGGCCATGAGAGTTTGGGAATGGGCAATCTCCACCAATCGCTTTCTCATAGCAACGCACATTCCGGGTCGGTCCAACATCCTAGCGGACAAGCTCAGTCGCACCTTTCTGACCCCTTACGAGTGGTCTCTCAATTGTCAAGTAGCGGAACGCATATTCGCACGGTGGGGAACCCCTTCATGCGATCTTTTTGCCTCTCCCTCAAACACCAAGTGCGACAGTTTTTCGGCTCTAATACCTCCTCCGGAGGTACCCCAAGAGACGCTCTGGTGCATGCTTGGCCACCCGGTCTTCTGTATGCCTATCCACCCTTGCCTCTGATGCTGCAAGTTCTTCAGAAAGCCTCTCGGGTGGGTTGCAGAATGATTCTCATTGCTCCATTCTGGCCTCGACAGATCTGGTTCCCCTTCCTAAGGTCTCACTCGGTGAATCCTCCTTGGATTCTAGATCCCATTCGGATCTGATATCCCATCCATCCTGCATTCCTCCTCCGAACCTGGACAACCTGAAGCTGACCGCTTGGCTGCTCCAGTTCCACTCCTGATAAGGACTCGGTATTTCTTCACCGGTAAAGGCTATTTTGGTGGCGGCTCATAAACCATCCACTAGAAAGGTTTACGAAGCAAATGGAAACGCTTTCTCTGTGTGGGCGGAGCGGCAAGGCCTAAATCCCTTCACGGTTCCTCTCCCTGTAGTGCTTGATTTTCTAACCTCTCTCTTTAATGATGGTGCCAGCAGTTCCACAGTCAAAGTTCAATTGGCGGCAATTTCTCACTATCACATTGGTCAAGAGTCTAATCCTCTTATGTCAGCCAAATTGTGCAAAACATTTCTTAAAGGTACTTTCCTTCTCAGGCCCGCTATAAAGCAAGCAGTTCCTCCTTGGGACCTTTCTTTGGTCCTACAGGCCTTGACCGCTCCCCCTTTCGAGCCCGCGGCTACGGTGGATCTCAAGTTCTTGTCCTACAAGACAGCCTTTTTGGTAGCCATTACATCAGCCAAGAGAGTTTCTGAACTTCAAGCTTTATCAGCTAAACCTCCTTACTTGGTATTTCATCCGGACCGTGTCTCCCTCAGGACCAACCCGTCCTTCCTTCCTAAAATCGCTTCTGAAGCAAACATCAATCAATCCATTAATCTCCCTGTTTTCTTCCCTAAGTATGAAAACAAAGGTGAATATAAGCTACACTCACTAGATGTTCACAGGCAACTTAGATTTTACCTCAACAGGACAGCTGGTCATAGGCAATCCGACCAGCTGTTTATTTCCTTTGCAAAATTCAATTTGGGCAAGCCAATTTCTAAAGTTTCTCTGTCCCGCTGGATTTCACAGTGCATTTTATTGGCTTATCAAGCGTCAGGAAGGCCCGCACCGGGGAGTGTTCATGCCCATTCAACCCGGTCAGTATCTACCTCGGCAGCCTTCAAGGCTAGGATTCCTCTAGATGATATTTGTGCAGCAGCCACGTGGGCTTCATCTCATACATTTATTTCCCACTATAAGTTGGATCTTGCATCTAGGGTAGAGCATCCTTTGGCTCCTTGGTGCTCGGAATATCCTTCCATGATGGCGCCCAAGATTCAGGTAGCTGGGGACTCTGTCCCACAGGTTGCAGACAAATGAATATCCTACTTCAGATTTAGAAGTTATGTACTCACCATAACGTTCCATCTGAGTAGGTGTATTCATTTGTCTGCAACCATCCCGCCCTCCTATCCCCCTGGCCTTTCAGTTTCCTGCATATTCCTTGTTACCCTTTTGAGGGTATTGTTGCTTTGGCAAACTCGATCTGAGGTCATGAGGGTAGAGCAGGGCATTATGGGTGAGGGGAGGAGCTGAGAGCTTGGATCCATAGCTGGAAAACCATGCCGGTTCGGATCCGATATCGGATCCATAACCCACAGGTTGCAGACAAATGAATACACCTACTCAGATGGAACGTTATGGTGAGTACATAACTTCTAAATTAAAAGCTAATTGGGAACATATTTTATTTGACTATGTTAATGTGAAACAATTCTGGGAGGAAATTCATGTATTTTTGCATGCTCTGTTGTCAGGCAGATTTTGCCTTACAGGGAATTTAGTTCTGTTTCAATACTTGTATAACCTCAGTTATTAATGCTGATTAGTACTATGCACTTCAGACTATTTTAGCTGTTGTATGGAAAATTTGTACTAGAAATTGGAAGAAAAGTGTGACTCCTATGTTCGAAGACTTTCTGCAACTTAATGGACAGGTTATGAATAAAGATATTGAAATTTAAGAAACTGAGATCTTCTCAGAGGACTACATTATCATAATATATAGCTTAAAGTTCAGCATTTCACAGAAAATATGAAAGTGGATGAAGTAACCTCTTCACATTTAATATAAATATACTTAAGATCACTGGATAATGGAACTTGAGCTTGGGGTCTAGATGACCCATTGCTAATCAGGGCATATGCAGTCCTTAGCAATAGTCAGTAGATTAATAGATTGTTAAGTAACCCTTTGAATTACCAGTAGCAAACCTCGTCTGACTCCTTCCTTACTCTGTACAGTGCCATCCTCTGTGAGTTGAGACAAAAATCTGTGATTTGCACATGTGTGTTGTTAATGCAGCTTTTACATGTTGGCATAACTGTAAACTGTTTTGCATAAGAAACAAGAACAAAGCCAAAAACAAAGGTTAAAAAATCAGGGATAATTTTTAAATGTTACTCTTAATTCATTTAGAAAGCTAACATACCAACAGATTTTATATCAGTATGCATTTTCTCAGGAATAAGGGAATAAGAAGACTGGAACTCAATGGAAGATATTAACTGACTGAATTCATCGGTGATTTACCAGCAAATCTAAAAAAAAAAAATACAAGAGGCAATATGAAAATATGAGGGAAAATCAGAGACATTCTGCAAAACAAGGACAGTTTAGAGCTATGCACACCTTGGTAAAACTGTTTAGTAAATATTTTTGTAAACTCCAGTCGTCGTTTCTTCTACTGAAATTGTGTAACAATACATTTATTTCCTATGAAGACAACTATCCTGCAATTTGTTATTATTATCTGCTACAAAACTAATAGTAATTTAATGCCAGCATGTTAACCTTTCTGCTACAATAATTAGTTAATTATAAAAATTTGAATTTAGACATATTCCATAGCTGGTACACAGAAATAAATTTGAGACTGAAAACTGAAACTGAAGGGGAGTTGACTAGGATGTCAGCCAAGGGCATAATCAGGATTCTTTGTCAAATTCTGTAATTGCATCCCTCCTTTCAGCAATTTGTCAAAATATTTAACCGTGCTAAATATGCCATAGAAGCTCTATGCCAACTCACTGAACAAAATAAATGCATTCTTAAAAAAAATATATATATGATCTAGCAAAATAAATAAAACCAGTGCAGTACTGATAAGAAACACTGAACAATTAAAGTGCGAAAAATATACTTATGCAGCTCTGAATTACAGAGCTATATAAATATATTTTTCTCACTTTAATTGTTCAGTGTTTTTTATAAGCACTGCACTGGTTGTATTTATTTTGCTTATCAGTACTGCATTGTTTTTTATTTGTGTAACAGTTCTGCACTAGTTTACTTCACTGTTTTATTTATTTATTTGTTTGACTGAATTATTTACTTTTCTATGTCTCCATTTATATAATTGCTGATCTGTGGTTGAATTTTTGTATAGTCTGTGGCTTTTGCTGTTGCCCACCCCTACTGGGAGTTTGTGGTGTATTCAGTCCAGAGATGTAAAACTGGTCAAATAGCTTTTGTGTTATCTCTTTGTCTCAGGGTGTGACTTTGGAAGGGTCTTTTATTTGCTGGTATAAAAATATTACATTTGAGTTGAATCACTGCTTATCTTGCTGAGCTCCATTTGTGCCTGACGGAAAATACTTCGTAAACAATCTGAATTATAGAGCTACATAAGTATATTTTTCTCACTTTAATTGTTCAGTGTTTGTTATCAGCACTGCACCGGTTGTATTTATTTTGCTTATCGGTACTGCATTGTTTTTTATTTATTTATATAACAGTTCTGCACTAGTTTACTGCACTATTTTTATTTACTTAATTGTTTGACTGAATTATTTACTTTTCTGTGTGTGAAGAACTACAATTGCCAGAACACAAATGCCCAGAGATTACTCGATTTTGTCAATGTAAATGCTTTGGAACAGCTGGTCGATACCCCCACAAGAGGAGATAATATCTTGGACTTGGTATTAACCAACATGAGTAACCACTGCAACACCCCATGCAGTATCATCCTCCCTTGTAAGATCCAACCATAAAGCGGTCATGTTTGAAGTCACCATCTCCCCTGACCCCCTCTAGCTAGGGTCAATCAAAAAAACTTCTCCAAAGCTGATTACAGCCTCCTGAGGGATGGTATAAACAACTTCACAGCCCCCTCCCCCTCTCTAGGAACTGGCACCATTATCCAAAACTATACCAAATTACTATACAAACATTTATATAGATGCATGGAATCAGGAATACCTGACAGGACTAAATCATCCTCCGCAAGGTAGAGTAAACCTGTCTGGTGGACATCTGCAATAAATAAACTCTATAACAAAAGAAAAAAATTGCTGACCAGGACCAAGAAGGAACAGGTGCCCAATTGGAAGCAATCTCTCCTTAGCCTAAACAAGCAAATAAGAGCACTAGTGATATCCTCCAAAGCAAACTTTGAGTCCAAATTGGCCGCATCTACTGCAGACAGTCATAAGGCCTTCTTCACATATGTCCGTAACCTCAAAGGTAGCACCCAGATCTGTTCAGACCTGATGGTCAAGGACACCTCATATACAAATGCTGTAGATAAAGCAAATTTGCTGGCTGACAGATTCAGTGAAAATTACACCCCTTTGTCCCCCTCATCAGTAAATCAGGACATTCCCAGTACCTGCCCCTTCCCCTTATATCTATGGATCAAGTCATCACTGCTCTCTCAAAGGCAAAAATTACAGCCGCCATGGGACCTGATAACATCCCAGGCTGCATCCTACATGAACTCAGGCAGGAACTTGCAGCACCATTAGGCACCCTATTCAGCCAAAGCCCGAGTACCGCTTTTGTCCTAGCTGAGTGGAGGACAGCCACTGTTATCCCTTTACACAATGGTGGAGCATCCACTGATCCGGGAAATTATAGACCCATCAGCCTAACTAACCTGATCTGCAAGGCCATGGAACAGATTATCATGGACCTCATTAACAAGGACACTGGGAACCTCCAAACACTCAATTCCACACACTATGGCTTTGTCAAGGGGAAGTCATGTCTGTTAAATTTGGTCGACTTTTTGAGACAGTCACTAAAGCCGTGAATGAGGGGAAGACAGTGCACACCGCCTACCTTGACCTGGTCAAAGCCTTTGACACTATTCCCCACTCGGGCATAATAGATAAATTCTCTCAACTAGGCATCAATCAGTATGTTATCAGATGGTTAGCCAACTGGCTCACTGATAGAACCCACCTAGTCAAAATAGGGGAAGCCACCTCAAGCAGTAGACCGGTATCAAGTGGCATACCCCAGGGTTCAGTCTTGGGGCCTCTGTTATTTGGGATATACTTTTCTGAGGTACAGGCCAAAACCAGTGGACTATTGCTGACCAAGTTTGCAGATGACTGCAAGTTGGGAGCTGTCATCAATTCCCCTAGTCACATGGACATCCTCCAAGAGGGTCAAACCCAAACAAATGACTGGTGCCAGAAACATGGCCTCAAGATGAATACAAAAAAATGCATCATCATCCCCTTTGGGGAGAGAGATGTCCCCACAAATTATCACATTAATAATGTTCTAAGCATGCAGTCAGTCGGGATGGATTTGGCCACCCAGATTGATAGCAGCCTGACTTTTGACCACCATGTTGCTTCCATTGTACAGAAAGCTTTCTACATGGCCCACCTCATAAGTAAGGGTATCTCATCCAGGGACAAGAAGGTCATAACATCCCTGTATTCTTCCCTTATAAGGCCCATTATTGAGTACAATGCCCCATTCGGCATGTACCTCTCAAAGCACATGCAGTAGCTGGAGAGACCACAGAGGTTCCTCATCAGGAGAATCCAGGGCCTCCAAAATCCACCGTACGCAGATAGGCTAAAAGCCCTATGCCTCTACTCTGTTTCATACAGACTCCTTAGAGGTGACTTCTGTCTGGCATACAAGGTGATCTCGGACCCCGCCTTGATGGGACTGCTGCATATCTGAAAGTCAAGCTCCACTCGAGTAACCTGCACACGCAGCCTCAACCTGGTCTGTGACAACAATAGAACTTGCTGGCGGGACAGATTTGTGTCCCAGAGACTCCCCCATCTATGGAATAGACTCCCTGTCCACGTCAAGCAGAGTACCTCTTTACCCCTTTTTAAGTGCAATCTGGATAACTGGATGGGAAATAGAAAATACATCCCTGGGAGTCCACCTGTGTCCCTGCTGGACAGGGGGATCAGGTGCTGACTTGTCTTTGCATGGGCTAAACTCTTGGCTAGACTTATAAAGGCCTTGGGGCCAATAGCCTAGTAACGTCCTATGATCTATAATGTATATACATAGCTACACCATGTCAATAGCCCTGACTACATTCAGTAACACTAATAATAATAATACTACATTTGCTGATTAATCAGTCAGAAAATGTACTATCACACGTTTATAGAACAACTCTGCAAAAATTCAACCTTAAATAGTCACAAAATGCATAATCTTTTTCTTGTGTTACTAAGTTGTGGACCTGAAACTGAAAGTACACAACATTGGCCCCATCAGTCTTTGATGATAGTCTGCTTTGACAGTATCTTTCTAGTTTGGTACTATGTGCATTTTCTACAGGAACATTTCACATTTTGATTTAGTGTGTGTGTGTGTGTGTGTGTGTGTGTGTGTGTGTGTGTGTGTGTGTGTGTGTGTGTGTGCGCGCTCGCACGCACATGCGAGCATGTTCCTGTTTACCACCTTAGTTGTTTGTTCTAACTGTAAACCTGCCACTGCCCCTAACCCCAACCCTACACATTTACCTAATGAAAAACCCATTCCCCAATACAACTAATACATGAGACACACACGCTTCACATAAATACACGAACACAACACTAGAGGTATCTCCTTACCTAGCTTTTATTCTAATCCTAACCCAGAAACACTTCCATACACACTCCCATCCTTTAACAAACTCACACACATCCCCACCCCTATACCTTATTCTAACCTTAATCCTCAAATACTCAAGACACAACATTTGAATGTTTTGGTATTAGGAAAAAAATGCTTATCTTCAGGCAAGCATAGAGCTAAAAATACCGGAGGAACAGCTGTTGTTTCAAACATTGACATTTATAGCACTCAAAAAAGGAATGCATTAGATGGAAAAAAAAAAAACAGTGAGCTCTGACACTGTAAAGTGAAGACAGACTCGAAGCAGCAGACGTCTCTAAGAATAAAATCTGGAAATAAATTTTGTTCTGAAGCGCATTTTGCTGAGAAAGGAAAATAAAGACAAAATGTTATATTCTCTCACATATCAGTAGAGGGAGAACAACCTAAAAGAAGAAAAAAATTGAACTCAAGAGGCATGTACTGATAACAGCAATAGTAAAACAGAAGGTGATTTTTTTTTTAGAACTACCCTTTGCAGTAGAAGATGCCACAGTGCCGGTGTTTTAGTGGGAAGAAGCCATATATTTCACATTGAGGCAAGTTACCGAAGAAAGCAACCCTAAGTCAGTGTATTTACAGATGAGACACATATTTTTATTAAAAAAAAGAGCATAATGGGAAGCTAATACCTTATGTAGGGAACTATAGTATAACCAATAGTGTATGGGAGGATGCTGAACAGGATGTTTCTTAGCCCAGTTTTGAGTTGAAATTTGATGTGTTATATAGAGTCTAAATTTAAAGATAAGGAAGGAATTCAACAGCATTTATTGCTGTTAAAACCTTAAATAATGGTAGCACTGAAACTAGCCCATAGCGACATATTAGGCAGTCACCTAAGAATGAAAAAAAAAGACAATGCTACTAGCTAGATCATACTGATTAGGCATAATAAAAGAGATTGAAAACTTCTGTTGCTGTTGTCTAAAAAGCCAACAGTCTGCATCTCCATCCTGAGTATAAAAGTCTCATAATCCCAAGTCTATCATAGCAGTAGTGTTTCAATGTACTGATATGGATATCTTGGGGCAACTAGTAAAATCTAGCAATGGCTCTTTGCATGTTTGTACTATGCTACTAAATTTCCAGAAGCAGTGCCAAATCTAATACCAGAGAACTGGTACTGCTATTCTCCAGAGTGCGTATCCCTGACCAAGGTACTCCATTATGTCAATAGTACTGCACCAGTTATGTGAAATTTTTAAAGTTAGACAGTCGAAGGCATCAGTCTGGCATCCATTGCTGGATTAGTATAGAGATTTAATGAAACACTAAGGAAAGTCACTGATGCAGATCATAAAAACCAGGACCAGTTATTACGCTACTTACTGTTTGCAGTCAGAAAGGTTATGCAAGCTTCACCTAGTTTAACTCATTTGAACTTTTGTATGGCATTTGAGAGGGCTGCTTGACATTGCTAATGAAACTTGGAAGAAGCAAAGACACAATTTAAGAGTGTAATAAAATAATATCTTAGACTGCAAGATAAGCTGAAGCTTGTAATGCTCATAAGTGAGCACATGCACAGAATCCAGATAATGCAACAAGTTTGTAAAAATGTCTGACTTAGAGAATTTAATTCAGAAGATCAGATACTAGTGCTGGTGTCTTCCACAGAAAATAAAATTCTGGCCAAATGCCAGGGAGCAGTTAAGGTAACAAAAAGAATAAATGCAGTGAACTATAAGGTTAGATAGTCAGGAAAGAGGAAGAAGAAGATCCCAAATACATCACAACAATCTACTGAAGACGTGGAAGGATGTGAAGAATTCTTTATAGTTTGTAAGCTGAAATTCATCCAGAAGGACCACAAAGTCACTACCTGAAGTATGACTAGAGGAATCCTTGTTAGGAAGTAAGAGAAATCCTTTTAAGAAATAAAATTAATTGTATCAGACATGACATGCCAGTTATGCTCTTTAACGACATTTCTATACACCTTTAAAAGAACAACAATGGAGATTAAGCTTTATGTCTACAATAGCTAAAAGAATTGCAAAAGTGATGCCAAAATTGATTTATAGTTATAGATCAATGAGGTTTTGTGGAGGGGGGGGGGGCAAACATTCGACAATATTAACAGAACACTGATGATCCAGAGGGAAGCAGCATGTAAGAAAATACCATTGTTGTTGGTGGGTATTGATGCAGAAAAATTATGTGACAGAGTAAGCTGGGACTTTATGAGCAGAGCAATGGAAGCATTTGCATTCCCTGATAAAATTATAAGGTTGATTAGGAAGATATATGAGGGGTCGGAGGTCAAAATTAAAGTGGTTGGGTCCTCTCTGACAATTTCTGCTTGAGTAGAGGAAACAGATGGGTGTCCTCTCTCCTCTTTGTTATTTGCATTGTATTTAGAACCATTGGCAAAGAAAATAGGGACTCAGAAATTCAAGGATATAATTGGTATGGTAGTCAACAAAAGCTGGCTCTGTTTGCCAATAATATTATTTTATACTTGACAAAACCAGAAAGGGACATTACAGTGGATCATTTTTAAGACTGTTTCAAGTCTTTTCTGGATGCAAAATTAACAAAGCTAAAACAAAGGCAATAGTAGTAAATTATGTACCTGCACACAAATTGGTTCAGCAATATCCAATTTATAGGGACATGATAAAATGAAGTTTTTAGGAGTATGGATTAAAATGATTTCAGTGTGGCAGTTAAGGATATGTGGGAAGAGACTAAACAAAAGATAATAAAAAGAAAAGAGAAAATGGAAGCTTTGTTATATGGATATCGATAGTAAAATACAAGCAATTAAAATGTCTTTAGTCCCTTTTGCCTTATACACAGGTCAGGCAAATATTTATCAACCAGAAGTTGTGGATAGCAATTAATAAAGAGCTGAAAGATTTTATCTGGGAGGGGAAGACAGCAAGAGTCATGTGGGATAAGCTTATTATTCCAATAGAATGAGGTGGACTGGGATTCCACGATTTGAAGGGATAATTCAGAGCAACAAGTTAAGGCTCCTCTACATAAGCACAAGCAGAAAATTATAATTCAAAGTGGAAAGATATGATGATGAAACAGAGGAAAGCTCAAGAAACAATGAGAGACTGGGATTTTGGATGAAGACCATTAAGGAAAATAGCAATAATCATACAGAATATTATATTCCTAAAATGGCAGAAAGTATTCTAATAACCAAGCCAATATTGGAATGGAGAAAGGAGATTCTGCAGATATGGATGACTGCAATTAGAGATACAGACAATAAGCAAGAGGGGGGCTGGAATTTATTGGAGAAAACTGGCAAAGGAACCAAGAACCAAGGTATTGGGAGCAAATAAGGTAGAGAGGGAAAGATAATAGAATGGGAAGATGCCAATAACTTATTCGGACTGCAGATTAGAGATTGCCTTCCCTATCAATGATTGATATCAGAGTATAGGCAAAGAGAAAGAAATGGGGAGGAGGGAGTCCTAAATGAAAGACCAGCATTGGTAGAGTTTTTAGCAGAATTAAGAAAGGAATAATTAGTAGAGCATATAAAATATTGCATGATAACTATAAGAATCAATCAGATGAGGTTAGAAAAGATTGGGAAGATAGACTGGATAAACAATTCAGAAAGAAACAATGGGGGGATATATATTTGTCTCCCAGATATGCAACAAAGTCTAGAAGATTTAGGATCTTGGCTTGGAAGTGTTTACATAGGTATTTTTATAACCCAAGTAGACTCCAAAGAACTTTTCCTCAAATAGACAGTAAATGTTGGAGTTGTGATGGAAGGGAAAAAGGTAACTGGGAACATATTTTCTGGGAGTGTAATGAGCTGGCAGATAAAGATTACCTGCAGACTGCTCTGTTGGAGATACTTGGCGAGAAAGCACAAAAGGTGGAGTAATCACAAAACCTGTGTTGGTCCAATAAAAGGTAATACATCACATTCTGTGTTATAATCTCTTTATGTTTTCTGTTAGTGGACTGCCACATTTCTTAACTTTTTCTACTGTCTTTTCAAGGCACTTTTGAATACCCTATATATATGTAGCATATGCACTGCATTGCATCACCTTTATTTTTAGTTGACCTTCCTGGTGTATATTTTCTTTGTCTGTACTGTTTCCATGCACTGTCGGTATTTGTTTCAGCCCTTCTCCTAATATTTACAAGTTCAAAGAAGTGAAACAGCACAAATTGGGGTCTATATCACCAAATCAAATGGTGATAAGTTTGAACGCCCTTTGTTCAAATCGAAATGCCCGAAAGCCCTAAACTGCAAAGTTACGGAACATTGATTTTATTTTTCCCAGGAAAAAAATCATTGGGCCGTCTTCGGGGCTTTGCTATTTACTGCACTGCACTGTACTGCAATGTTGGAGTTGGTATATTTAAGTAGGGTAGGTGTGGGGGATGAAGGCCCCCACTTCAGTTTGTTTTAAAGTTGTGATTTTTCGTTTTCACGGAGCAACGATTTTTTTTTTCCCTGGGAAAAAAATCGCTGTTCCGTGAGTTCGCTGCTTAGGGTTTTCGGACTTTTAGGTTCAAACTTATCACCATTCGATGTGGTGATACAGACTCCACAAACTGAATATGGCTTTGAGTTTCAGTGGTTACAAGTACTGAGTAAAACAATAAAGAGAGATGATACTGAAACTTTACCGTTTATGGAAGCTAGCAGTTTAAACAGGAATAAGTACAAAGATACATAATAGTCCCAATGCTGAAGCTCAAGTAGCAACAACTGAATGTTTAATTAAAGAGTTAGCTGGCATGTTGCACGTATACAACAAATGTTTTTAAAATGTATTTTCACAGGCTGATGAATGATGGTTTCCCCAACACAGTTCTAATGATAATAAAGTGATTTATTTATCCATGAATTTACTCATTCTCTAACAATCAGAAGAGAGGTGTGACTGCTAAAAGAGATATCAGAAAGTTGTTTTAAATATGGATAGTTTTTAATATGCACACACATTACCTCAGTATTAATGCTATGTGCTATTAATACCTTATTTCTTAAGCTTGAAAATATTACCTGAACCTGTGTAAATACATATTACATATATTCTTGTTCTGTTCAGCCAATGTAACACTGACATTACTGCATACTGCAACAGCATACACATTGACAGTTTACATTTGTTTAAGATGCACGTTCTACATACATTTTGAACCTTTTATAATAATACAACAATAATACCCACTTGTTAACCAGGTAGGCCCACTGGAAATACAATCCCTTTCAGGGGCAACCCATGAACAATGTCTGGTTAAGTGCCTTGCTTAAGGTCACTCAGTAGGCAAAAGAGGGCTGAGGGAATCAAACCCTGCACCACAAGAACGACAGCTGACATTCTTAACTATTTGATAGGTATAAATAACATGTATGTTTTATGCATTGTATTGAATTTCATATCTGTATATATTGTATCTGTATTAAAAATGCACTTGGCCTTTTTTTTTAATTAAAAAAAACATCTTTATTAAATGATCATGTATGATGCAGGCAATCATACATTCATATAAATAAAAATAAACCATCTTAACATAATTTTAGTTGCAAACATTATACATCACTTATAATCTATCCAGTCATTTACTCATTCAAATCCTGCCTTCTTTTAAACCTTGTTCCTCCTCTGCATGTATTGTACATACAATTCCCGTTTTTTGTATGTAATATGTGCTCCTACCTTTTTCAATTCCAATTCTAGTTGTTTTATCTCTGTTAGTATATTCATTACATCTAGTACACTTGATTTAGACTTTGATTTTCATTTTCTAGTAATTGCTTTTTTGGCAGCTACCATAATTAGACTCATCAAGGCCTTACTATGTCTAGGCAATTCCGATTCTTTATCATAGCTCAAAACATCATTTTGCTAGTTACACCAATTTGCTCATCCAGCTTCTCTGAAAGAGTAGTCTACAGGGAGTCTTTAAAGTTTGCCAACTCATTACACTCCCAGACAATATGTTTCTAATTACCTCTTTCTTCCCCATCACACCTTTAACATTCGCTGTCTACCTAAGGAAAAATTCTTTGGAGTCTACTTGGGGTATAAAAATATCTATGTAAACACTTCCAAGCAAAGATCCTAAATCTTCTAGACTTTGTTAAATATTTGGGAGACATACATATACCCCACTGTTTCTTTGTGAATTGCTTATCCAATCTCTCTTCCCAGTCCTTTCTAACCTCCTCTGATTGATTTTTATAGTTATCATGCAATAATTTGTATGTTCTACTAATTATTCCTTTTTAACAGCAGCCTTTTTTCTAGATTCTACTAAAAACTCTACTAGTGCTGGTCTTTCACTCAGGATTCCCCCTATTTTTTTCTCTTTATCTATACTCTGATGTCAGCCCTTGATAGGGAAATCAATTTCTTGCCTGCAGTACAAATAAATTATTGGTCTCTTCCCATTCTATTACCTTTCCCTTTCTAATTATTTGCTTCGAATACCTTGATTCTTTGGCCAGTTTTCTCCAATAAATTCCAGCTCCCTCCCTTGCCTATTGTCTGTATTCCTAATTGCAGTTATCCCTATCAGCAGAATCTCCTTTCTCCATTCCTGTGTTGGCTTAGTTCTTAGAATACTTTCTGCTACTTTATGAATATAATATTTCTTGCCTTTTTAATTTTTCAAAATCTTTTGGGTTTCTAATACTATGATGGAAATGGACTCCATTCCTAAGTCAAAGTATAATTAAAGTTCATGAAATTAGTATTGTTTCAGTCTTTGATGTCAGTCAGAAGTGCTCTTCGCAGCACTGGCAATGTGCCCAGTAATGACTCCTTCTGCAATTCGTATGGAGTTACATGTATTGGTAACATATTTAAATACGATCGTAGATTCTTTTTTATAAGACCTGTTGCTCCTACGACTATTGGAACTATCTGGGTATCTTTCTTCCACATTGCTCTCGTTTCTACCTGCAGATCCTGATATTTTATGACTTTGTGTCTCTGTGTACAGAAGACACTTTAGTCACTGGGTGCAGCAATTTCAATAATCAATGCTACTTTTGTCTTCTATTCCTGGACCATGATATCCAGTTTGCTCGCATCTGTCTTTTGAACTGTTGGTAATGGGTGATCCCATTTGATGTAGAATTCATCATTTTCTATGATGCTTTGTGGCTCATGTTTCCAGTGTCTTTTAGCCACTTCAGTATCATAATGTTTGCACAATCCCCAGTGCAACAGTCTTGCCACATTATTATGCCTTTCACTATATAGTCCTTCTGCCATTAGTATGTCACAACCAGCAATGAGGTGTGCAACTGCTTTTGATTCTGTTTTACAAAACCTACATTTATCTGTTTCTCTCACATGTTCAATGGACTTTTTAAACCAAAGTGTATGTAGCCCACAATCTTGGGCTGCCAATATTAACCTTTCATCTCTTGGTTTGAATGAATCTCTCCTTAACCATTCCTGCTTTCATTCCTGATCAACACGAGGCTCTTCCAGAAGTTTTCTATACATGCAACTATGTTTATGCATTTTCCACATTTCCTGCCTTCTCATCTGGTCCTTCACCTTATATGCTTTCTTTTATTTTTTGGCATGTTCAGTTGCTGCCTGATTTTTATCTAGTTCTGGTTTGATTTCCATTCCAGCTTGATACCAACATGCTTCTGCTAGGCTAAGCAAGGAAGTCATCTTAGATTTATTCTCCTCATGTTTCAAAACTTTCACTATGTTTGGGTCTTGTGAGGTCAACAGATATGTGTGCAGTCCCATGATTGCAGATCTATACCTGTAATCAGTTTCAAGGAGGCCCATATCTCCTTCTGAACAGAGAATATATAATCTTGGCATGCACTGATTTTTATAAATAATTTGGTGAACATAAAGCATTCTTCTTGTTTTACTGTTTAATCTATCCAACACATTTTGGGGAGAGTCAGTCACTCCAAAACTGTAAGTTAGGACAGGAAAAGCTAATTGGTTTATAGCTTGAATTTTGTTCCTAGATGTCAACATTGTTTTCAGGATTAATTTAAGTCTTCTAAAGTATTCCTAAGTTTTATTCACATTTGTTCATGTTTTATTGTTGATCCTTAATGAATTCCCAAATATTTATACACTCCCTCTTGCTCAAGTTCTTTTATATCACATTCTTGTCCCAAACTGATGTTTTCTTGGTGTTGCAGTTGTCCTGCTTTAAAGGCTGCTTTTGCACATTTATCAAGACCAAATGACATTCTTATATCATGTAAAGTTTTGACAACTTGCTGTTGTACTTTCAGTTCCCCATCTGATATGAGTTATACAGTATTAAATCGTGGACAAAGAGAAGATGAGAAGTCTTTACACTTTGTTGTTTTCTAGGTGTCAAATTATAGCTATAGCCTAAGCTGTTAAGTAGACAGCTTAATGGGTTAAAGGCAAGACAGAAGAGCAGCAGTGACAGAGTGTCACCCTGGAATATCCCCACTGAATTGTTATCCCTGGAATAATAAATTATCCATTATCATGGCTTAATATTCTGTATGGCTACTGTTATTCTCTTTAAGGATTTGCATCCAAAATCCCAGTCTCTTCTTGTTTCTTGAGCTTCCCCACTTTTCATCATCATCTCTTTTCACTTTGAATTATAGATTTCTACGTGTGCTATATATAAGAGCCTTAAATGTGTAGCTCTGAAATACCCCTTCAAATCGGGTCATCCCAAATTGTCTTGTTCTATTGGAAGAATTAACTTATCCCACTTGACTGTTGCTGTCTTCCCTCCCAGATAAAATCCTTCAGCACTTTATTAATTGCTATCCACAACTTATCATCTGATTGATAAAAAACTATACCTGACCTGTGTATAAAACTAAAGGAACTAAAACATTTTAACTGCTTGTACTTGCTATCCATATCCATATAACAGAGCTCCCAATTTCTCATTTTTTTATATTATCTTTTGTTTATTGTGTTCCTACATATCCTTAGCTGCCACACCAGAATCCTTTTTAATCCATTCTCCTAAGTACATCATTTGGAGGTTGGCATAATGGTTAAGGTGTTTGCCTTACAGACACAAGGTACAGGGTTTGATTCTCACATGGGGTAATTAGCTAGGCTTAAAATGGCCTAGAAGGGCAGTTAGCCTAGAACTAACCTATGAATATGGATATTGCTGAACCAAATTCATCTGTGGGTACATAATTTACAGCTATTGCCTTTGTTTTAGCTTCATGAATTTTGTATCCTGAAAAGATTTGAAACTGCCTCAAAATGTTCCACAACACTGAAATGTCCTTTTCTGGTTTTATCAGGTATAAAATAGTATCATCTGCAAATACAGCTAGAGTTTCTTGACTACCATACAGATTATATCCTTGAATTTCTGAGTCTCTTATTTTCTTTGCCAGTGGATCTAAATATAATGCAAATAACAAAGGGAAAAGAGGACACCCCTGCCTGGTTCCTGTGCTGAAACAGAAATTATTAGAAAGGAACCCACCCGCTTTAAGCTTCACCTCCTATCTCTCATATGTCCTCCTAATCAACCTTATAATTTTACCCTAGAATTCAAATAATTCCATTGATCTGCTCATAAAGTCCCAGCTTACTGTGTCAAATGCTTTCTCTGCATCAATACCCAACAACAACAGTGGTATTTTCTTATATTCTGCTTCTCTTTGGATCATCAATGTTCTGTTAATGTTATCAAATGTTTGCCACCCCTCCACAAGTCCACATTGGTCCATATCTGTCAATTTTGGCATCATCTTTGCCATTCTTTTAGCCATTATAGACATAAACACTTTATAATCATGGTTTAAGATTTAAACAGGCCTGTATGAAGTCAGATCTGATGGGTCTTTACCCCTCTTTAGTTTTTACAGCCACCACCACTTTCTTCCAGGATTTTGGTGCACCTCCTTTTCTTAAAATACTGTTAAACAAAACCTTCCACATCTTTAGCAGTTTTTTTCTCTTCTAGCTTATACATTTCCATAGGAATAGCATCTATTACTGGGGATTTTCCTGTGGACTGGTTATATACATCACCATTTTTATCTCATCTCCTCCTATCCTGTTAGTAATTGAGCCTCATCTGCCTCTAACCTTGGCATATTTAATTCTTCCATAAACATTTCCATTTGTACCCTTTCTTGATTTCTATATTTCTGTGCTTAATACAGACTTTCATAAAATTTCCAAAATATTTCTAGTATCTCTACACAATCTCTTGTTATCTTCCTAGTTATAGGTTGCCTAAGCTTGACAACAACACTTTCGACTTTCTGTTTCCTGAGTCATTGTGCTAAAAGCTTTTGTGCTCTGGAGTTAACAGTAATTTTTCTAAACATGCATATTATCGAGATAATTCCTTATTTTCTGTTTAGCATTTAGCAATTGCTCCTCTTCATGTTCTATTAAACTACACCTGTTCTGCAATACTTTAACATTTGTCAGTATCTGTAAATAATTCTTGTTACTACTTAACCATATCTCTCTTTCTTTTATTTCCACCCTATCTTTAAACCCCAATTTAATCTTATCCCACTCCAGTTTTATCCCACTTTCTAGCTATACTTTAAGAAGGAATTTCTATCTTCTCTAATAACTCCTGAACAATTTCTACTTGAGTTCCTCTCTTTTCATCAAACAGGTGTGAAAGTGCCAGAGTCTTATTTTTATTTCATTACCCTGCAATTTTATTTTAGTTATTATTGGCACATGATCTGAAAGGCCCTTTTTTAATCTTGTGTATTTAATTGTATTAAATTAATCCCATGCCTATACATATTGTACCTGTTGTATTTCAAGGGCTTGTAAATAATGCCTTTCCAAACCATAGCTGAAATTGTGCATTTTGAATCAGCCCACTATCCCCCATTAAAAATGAACAATTAAGTAATTAATTAAATCAACAAATTGAAGATAGAAAATTATACTAGCACTGTAGTTCTTAACATGTTGAGGTTAAGGGTGTTTGAAGAGGCATGTGCGTTATTAACGTATTAGCAATCATGTACAAACTCTTGTTGCAAATAAAAATAACTGCTAATTTTGAATTAATGAAGCAACCAATACAGGACACTGCTGAGTCTGAATTAATATTAATGAATATGGTTTTACTTTGTGAAACATCCATTAATTCATTTAGTAATCATGACCGGTTCTTTCAGGATGGTTCAGACATGCACAAAGCAACTCAGGCCTGTGTCAGCAGGGCTAAGTTTTATTAAAAAAATCATAAATGGTAATGGTTTTACTGGAATGACAAAGTTAAAAATTGGGGGGGGGGGCATGCAAATTGCCAATAACTTATATCAAGCAGATCTGGTGATAAAACAAAATAACAAAGAGGTTACTGATAACTGAGATATAAAGAAAATCTAAAGAGTTTTTTTCATAAGTTTCAAAACGTCTCCAACCAAATAAGCACATAAGAGCAGAAAAATTCAGGCCAACAGTACAGCCACATAGGGCAAAAGTGCAGTATAGAACAAGGAATTACGTATGGCCAGAGCAAAGAAATTACTTGATATACAAGGAATACATCAGATGCAAGTATGCAATGGAATTGGAAAAACGTAATTCTTTGGGCTGATATTGATTTTAGAAGACACTGAATTAAATGCATTAGTACTGATTTGTGTTATGCACCATCAAGTTTTTTAATTCAGACAAGGTTATCATAGACTTACATTTGTGTATAGATACAATTAACTAGAAGTGTTATTAAACATGCAGATCTTAATGCAAACATCAAATTTAAACAGAAATCCACATTTATGTCACCAGTAAATAAAAATTTAGCATTATTTGGATGGATAATTAATTAAATAAATAAATAAACACACTGAATGGATGAAAAAGGTAATTTCATGACCAGAAACATGACTGGTATATTTATAATGTTACAATTGAACAGTGAAAGGCTCTTGATAAATCTATCAAGAATTAAACAATTATTATCATAAAAGTTGACATGATTACTTTACTGAACAATTTTCAAATTATATTGAGTTTGATTATATTTTGTATTACAACCTTGTGTACAGTTATAACATGAAAGCTAACCATTTATATTTGAATGTTTACACATACTGTGAATACTGAAGATACACATGATTTATTTTTTAGTTGAACACCTTGTCATCCCATTATTTACAGCCTATATAGAATTCATAAAAAGTTAGAGAAACCCCAGTGAGGCCAGTAATTTATGCTAGAGGAAGAATGATTCAGCCTTTGTTTTATTTTCAGATATTGTATCGCAAGTGATAGTTAAGGTGATTAAAAATGCCTAATATACATTTTTCTCTCTACCAATTTAAAGAAAGTGTTGGGTCAGTCTGTTTTTATGACAGTTATTTTTTTCCTTTTTTGCTATGGGACATTAGGCATTTGAACACCTCCATACCACTTGATTTAGGATTAGAATGTTAAAGAAATATATAAAATATTAAGTCCTCATATGGTTTGAAGTTTGTCAGCATGTATATAGAATTCATGGAAATTATTTTAACAAAAAAAATATTTTTGGTAATATAATACATCATGAGATTAAGGATATTTTAAACTGTGTTACAGGGGTTCCACATACATGGCCAAAGCACTTACAAGCAAAACTGGCTCTTTAACAGTAACCCCCAGAATTCCCAGGTTCTGACTGTGAACTTGTGAGGTAACAGAATATTCAATTTTGTTTACAAAAATAAAGACTTCCCTTATCCCCAAGGTTGTGTGACCTCAGTATTAGTGTATTTAGAGTCATGTGAGCATGACAGGTGTAGTCACTGACAGACAGCTGTAGGGAAGCTAGCTAGCTTCTTCTACTAAAACAGTTTTGGTGAAGTTGCTGAAAGTATTGGCTCATTCAGGAATTACCATTATGAATTTTACATTCATCATAATTGGAGCTCAGAAGTCAGGGAGGTGTATTGTGTTGCACCCAGCTTTGCTTGTTTGTTTGTGATCTGGTTGAAGCATTAATATGTTTTAAACAATATAAGCCTTGTAGTGAGTGATAATACATTATTACATAAACATTTTATTGATGATAATTTTTATATGGAAAGTTTCAATGCACAGCACATCAGCTTTTGTGGTAGATGTAAATATAGCACACATATATTTGTTTCAGTTATGATTTTAAAAAATGTATTCTTTCTGTATCTCTTTTCACTGTTCAAAATAACTAAAAATTCTAATGGGGTGACCATTGTTAACTACTCTTGGGTGATGTTTATGACAAAGTGGGATATATTTAAGTGACACATTTTGTGCATCATGCTGTGATAAAAATATATTTCATACAGACACAGAAGACAAGACCAAGCCTCAGGAAGGTGCACTAAGGATGAAAGTACAACAATATGGTTTATTTCTAGATATGCTGTGGATCTTTTGGATACTAAATGTACCTGGAAAATACTGGAGTATCTGAACTAAGGATGGCGTAGCTAGCATTGCTTATGGACTACATCCACAGATAACATACAGTAAAGCAAAGACTGTTGTCATGGAGCTAGGTTTAGTATTCTTTGTTTTATTATCAGACAAGGTCATGTGACTGTCCTATCCTGCATTTAGACAGCTAGTGCATTTGCTTCAGAAAGCAGTCATCATTTTAACAGCTGTCAGCAGATTCCATGCTCTGTGCTTCACTCCCCCCACCATTCAGAATGTGTTTCAGGCAAAGGTGATTTGCTTACCTAATCAGAACTGAAAACAACTTCAAGGACAAGAAAAGCTCTGAACCTTTCTTTCTGTTTGGTCTGACTTGCAACAAGCTATGTAGTGTATTACTACTGCTGTATTCCCCTCTCCATTCTGAATGTGCTTCAGGCAAAGGTGGTTTGCTTACTTAATCACGTTTTTAAGGCGCTTCAAGCACAAGAAAAGCACTCCTCAGTTTGCAGGTTTAACTCATACTACATAAGTACTGCTAAATCCCTTAATAAATCCAGTGCACACAGCACATTAGTAAGTGACATGGAGACCGACACTAATACCTTCTCACTTATCACAACTACCACCACAAAAAATATATATAAAAAATGTAAAAGCACCTCTCTTACAGCTCTTACAGTAATATACTGTATAATTGCTGCATTATTTTAAAATCTGCACTTAAAGTTACTTTTTAGTCGAATTTAATCGAAAGTTTGTTTGTTTGTTTGTTTGTTTAATTTAACTGTTGAGGCTGCCCACTAAAGTGTGCTCGCCTGTGTAACTGATTTATCACTGTTTCTGCATTTTCTGTGTGTTTTTATCAAAAAAACAAAAAAATAATCCTTGTTTTCCCACCTCTCCTCGACTAGTTTAGACCAGTTTACAGGCATTGCTGTATTCTGGGCTGTGGTGTAGTTCCTGTGTTGTCCATTACCTTACTTGGATAGAGGGAAGTTTCTTTGCTCACCAGTGGGAGTGGGGAGCCTTGAGCAGCCTTCCTGTCCCTGTAGGAAGTGACCTCAGCACAAGAAGCTGTAGTAATTGGTTGTTTTGGACCATTTCTAGCTCTTTTGTAGTTCCCTGTTTAAAATCCGCATCTGCACGGCTTTGCGCGGTTGGGCGCATAAACAAGGTTAAACTTCTTCTGGCTCCGCCAAGTCTGCTCTTCAAATTTTCCCTTAAGGAAGCTCTACTCTTAGTATAACCAGAGTACTCACTATATTATAAGCCTAGCACTTGTTCTCAATACTTCTCTACTAAGTAAGCACTCTCATACTCAGTAAAGCACTACATCTACCTACCACCCCTGTGAATATCCACTTCCCTTAAAGGTACAGCACTCCCTTATACTGTTCTAGCATGTCGAGTGGTAGATTACTGGCATCTTCTCCAGTTCAGCTGGTCAATCTGGGTATCTTGAGACAATGCTACAGTTGTCTCATGTACACAGACAACCCTCTCCTCCTCCCAACAAACACAAATACATGTGAGAGATGCAACTATATAGCCAAACTGGAGGCTGAACTCTCTCAACTCAGGGCTGGCATGACCAGACAGGAGGAGATGGTAACCACACACACAACAGTCCCAGTCCCACATAGACCTACCACAACTGCAAACCAAACACATAAAAACACAAAGACATACTCGGAGGCTCTAATAAAAAACTTACCAAAACAGCAGAGGCTCCCAAAGCAGACATCCAAAAATCCACCACCTCAAAACAAAACACATGCAACACATACTTCAATAAATCAGTGTGTCAACCAATCACAGCCCTTAAGGCCAAACACCATGCCTGATACACAAGTAATAGGTGACTCTATAGTCAGACACACTGATGTCCCGCTGACCAGGCTGAACAAGGAGAGGGTGACTGTGAGCTGTCTTTCGGGAGCTAGGATCCGCCACATAACACGCACTCAAGTCACTCCAAAGCAAGTACAAATATGACTCTGTCATTGTCCATGCTGGCGTGAATGACCTGAGACATACCTCCCTGGACTACATGAAAAGAGACATAGAGGAGCTCTCCGATTATGTAGCCCAGGCTGGTATGACCCTGACCCTGAGCAGCATCTTGCCCTCACCAAGAATGATACCACAATACAAAGACAAGATTATCAGCTTTAATAATTGGCTCAAGTACTGGTGTCATTCTAAGGGGATCCAATGTCTGTCTGCCTGGGATGACATGTTGGACAAGCCACTCTGCTTCACAAGGGATGGCTTACACCTGTTGCCACTGGGCTTCCGGATATTGGCTAAGGCTCTTGCCACCCCCATAGTGCCTTTTTTAGGCAAGGCTCAAAAGACAAACCCACCTCCTTAGAAAACAAAAATGGAAAAAAACTAAGGGTAATGCTGCTCAACGCCAGAAGTCTAAACCTCAAGATGCAGGCACTCGATGCACTCCTCAGCATGGAGAACATCGACGTCTGTGCAGTAACTGAAACCTGGTTCAAGGCTCCTGAGATCACCCCAGCGCTACCAGGCCTCGTATCATGCTTTTCGGCCCCAAAACCCGGGCCGAACCACAAAGGGAGGGGGAGTGTCTATATTCATCAAGGACTCCCCTACCTTCAGGTTAGTAGCAACACATGAAGCATCAGAGACCATACAGGTGCAACTAACCATAGGCAAAACTGCTATACAATTGGTAGCATGTTACAGACCGCCCTCCCAATCTCAGGAACCCCACTCAGCCTTCCTGAAGACATTGGAGGATATGAATGTATCACAAAATACCATCATACTGGGAGACTTCAACTACCCGAACATAGATTGGGTACATTATTCTAGCCCTAACACCCTAGCCCAAAGGTTCCTGGAATTCATAAATTCAAATGCACTGGAACAACTAGTCACCTCTCCCACTAGGGGAGATAATATACTAGACCTGATCATCACAAACATGGGGACAAAATGATCCACACCGGAAGTATACCCCTCACCTAGTGAGATCTGACCACAAACTAATCACCCTGGATATACATATCCCACCTCCACCCCCAGCACAAAAGAACACAGTGAAAAACTTCTCAAAAGCAGACTTCACTCTTCTTAAGACTGAGATGGTATCCTTTAAGCCCACTGTGCCAGTGGATACCACATCGCCGAATCCTTCACAAATGCTTTCTATGGACATCTCCAAGAATGCATGGATCATGCAATCCCAAATAAATCCAAGTCCCTCTCCACCAAAGGCAAGCGTCCTGTGTGGTGGACCTCAGCCATTAACAAATTGTATAACAAAAGAAGGAAGCTACTGCACGTCAGAGCAAAATCCCATGAAGGGAAGACATCTCTGATCAACATTAGCAGAAAACTACATTCTCTCATAAAAACATCCAAGGCCAACTTTGAGAGAAAAATCGCTAAGGACACTAAAGATAACCACAAAGCCTTCTTCAGCTATGTTAGAAACCTGGGCGGAAACCCTCAGATATGCTCAGAGTTAGTTCACAACAACAAAAAATACACTGAACCCACAGATATTGCCAACATTCTGGCTGACAGGTTCAGTGCAAATTTCTCTCCTCCCTCACCCCCAAAAGAAGAAATACTTATCCCAGCTGAATGTAATCTCCCTGTCATCTCAGATGTCCAAGTGAGAACCACCCTAAACAAAGCTAAAAACACAGCATCATTGGGACCTGACGGTATCCCGGGTTGCGTGTTACATGAACTCCAAGAGGAGCTAAACCCACACATAAAAATGCTAT
The DNA here is from genome assembly GCF_019279795.1 of Protopterus annectens. Taxonomy (NCBI): domain Eukaryota; kingdom Metazoa; phylum Chordata; order Ceratodontiformes; family Protopteridae; genus Protopterus; species Protopterus annectens. Next base: position 328,074,202 of record NC_056739.1, on the reverse strand, counting down.
TTAACCTTAGCCTTACTTCAGGATATGTACCTGAACAGTGGCGTACAGCAACAGTGGTCCCACTCCACAAAGGGGGTACCTCTACAGACCCTGGAAACTACCGCCCCATAAGCTTAACCAGCCTGGTCTGCAAAGCTATGGAAAGAATCATTATGGAACTCATAAACAGAGACATAGGGTACCTACAGACACTTGACCCCACCCAGTTTGGCTTTGTAAAGGGCAGATCCTGCCTTTTGAACCTGGTTGACTTTTTCAAAACAGTCACTAGAGCCTTTGATGAGGGCAAAGCAGCCCATACAGCCTACCTGGACTTGGCTAAGGCCTTCGACACAATACCCCACTCAGGCATCATAGATAAGCTCAACAGCTTAAACGTAAACCCTTATGTCACTAGATGGGTTGCAAACTGGCTAAAGGACAGAACCCATAAAGTTAAAATCGCTGGAGCAATGTCAGACTCAAAGCCAGTCACAAGTGGTGTCCCACAGGGATCTGTCCTGGGACCCCTCTTGTTCGGCATTTATTTCTCAGATGTTAAAGCAAACATGGGAGGGTTGTGGCTGACAAAGTTCGCAGATGACTGCAAACTAGGCCATAGTCGATACACCAGCGGACACATACATCCTACAAAAAGGCCTCACAGAAATGGACAACTGGTGCCGGAGTCACGGCCTTAAACTAAATGCCAAAAAATGTATAGTCATCTCCTTTGGGAAAAACAAAGTACCCACAAATTATCACATAGACAGCAACCCACTGAGTACGGAAAAAGTAATCAGAGACCTAGGGACCCAAGTCGACAGCGACCTCTCATTTGACACCCACATTGCCAAAGTGGTTAGAAAAACATTCTACCTTCCACACCTCATCATGAAGGGATTCACATCCAGATCCAAGGATGTCATTGTACCCCTATACTCCTCCCTCATCAGACCCATGATTGAGTACAATGCCCCATTTGGTATGTACCTCACCCGGCATTTGCAACAGCTGGAGAGACCACAAAAGTACCTCACCAAGAGGATCAAGGGTCTCCAACATATGTCTTATTCTGCCAGACTAAAGAAACTTCAGCTCTATTCAGTAGCATACCGCCTGCTCAGAGGTGATCTCTGCCTGACGTACAAGGCCATGTCCAATCAGGATCTGATGGACATGCTCCACCTCAAAAAATCCAAATCCATCAGGACCACGAGAGCTAAAGACTTAAACCTCGGCAAAAGTATGAATAGGATATGCTGGAGGGATAGATTCATAACCCAGAGGCTTCCCATGCTTTGGAAGAAGATCCCAGTTCGTATTAGGCAGAGCCCCTCACTGACTCTCTTCAAGAGAAATCTTGATGAGTGGATGGGAGATCGTAAGTTTACCCCAGGGGTCACATCTGTGTCACTGCTAGACAGGAGCACAGTAAACTAATTCTATTATATAAGGGGACCTTCATTGTGTCATTACTAGACAGAGGCACAGTATTCTAATTTAATTCTGTACATTTTTGTACCATTTCATGGGATGGCAAAAGCCACATCACTATGGCTAGGCTTACAAATGCCCCAGGGCAGATAGCCTAGTACTATACTATGAAACTATGAAACTAAGAAGGAATAGTCTCCACAGCCTGGAAACAATTCTATGTTATTCCCATTTATAAAGGTGGCAAATTAATTGAGCCAGCAAACTACAGACTACAGCCATCCTCTCCCCTCTGCCTAAAATATTAGAAAAAATGCATTCACATACAGTTGATCAACTACTTTGCAGAGAATATATTACCTGTACCAAGCACTTAATATAATTTTATGTCCCATGTTATTACTCGGATTCACAGAACTAGGCCTCACAAACAATATAATCACTTGGTTTAAAAGTTACCTTGGCCACTGAACACAATGTGTAATTTGGGATGCTGCACAGGCAGCTCCATTCAAAACTATTAGGCATGCAACAAGGTTTAATATTACATTTACTTTTTATTATATTTATTCAGCTCTCATTAGGCCAGCCATTGAATGTAATGCCCCTTTTGGCATGTGTCTGTCCAGACACATGCTAGAACTGGAAAGCACACAGTGATATCTTATACAAGTCCTAAACAGTATATCCTATGTGGAATGACTCAAAGCCCTGTCACTATATTCAATTTCCTAGACACTGCTAAGAGGTGACCTGTGTCTGGTATGCAAGACATCCTCTAACCCAATACTGATGGATTTACTGCACATCAGCAGTCAAATTGCATTAGAAATACTCTGTCTAGGGATCTAAACCTCTTCTGCAACATCAACAGAATGGTTTGGAGGGATAGGTATATCTTGCAAAGGATACAACTGCTGTGAAACAGACTTCCCATGTACATAAAACAAAATTCCTCCCTGTCCATATTCAAGCAAAACTTTGATCTAGAGATGAGAAACAGAAAATTTACCCCAGGACTGCCCCCGTGCTACTAATGGACAGAGACAGCTCCCAAATGGTTCATCTCATGCATGGGTCCCCTATGATCCCAGTTACTTTCATTAGAAGTAATAAATAATTATCGAAAGTCCAGTCTTTAACAAAATGGCACAGGTTAATTTGAGCACTAAAAGGGAAATTAGCTAGGCTTAAAATGGACCTCAAAGGCAGCTAGTGTAATACTTACATATGAACCTATAAATAAAATGTATAGTCTCTCACTCAGCAAACCTAATCCGTATGCAGATAACTCAGCACTAATATGTGCTGCCTCTTCACTCAGATAGCTCCAAGGTGAACCACAGCATTCCTCTGCAAAAAAAAAATATATAATAAAACTGACTGAGACAATTTAAACTACTCGTACATTCAAATAAAAGTAAACTAATGATATTTTCATCTCCAACCCAACAATAAATCTACTGTGACTTAATATTAATAGACATTAATACTAGAACTGAGGTAGCACAAAATAGAAAACTACTGGGAGTAATAACGGACCTCTGATTAAGATTCAATCAGTCCATCCAAAATACATTTCAAAACGTAGGGGTGCTCTATAAAGTAAAATCATTCCTAACAGAATATTTACATAAGACTAGAGCTCTGATTTATCTGCTTTCTTGCTCCTGTATGCTTCATCACTGTTCACTAAACTATACAATTCAGTCAGCTAACTAACCTGGATCAATTTTATAATAAAACTACACAATTTGCAAGTACCTACATTAACCAAACACAAGTTCATAGGTTGGTACTAGACTATTGGCCCTAGGGCCTATACAAGTCTAGCCATAATAATTCCCTGGCTATTTCTTCCCACACTATTTACTTCCCTGGACCCCTGTCTAGCAGGGCAACTGACGTGATCCCTGGGGTGAATTTCCTTTCTCCCATCCAGTCATCAAGGTTCCTTTTGAAGAAGGCCAAAGAGGTGCTCTGCTTGACATGTAAGGGCAGTCTATTCCAGAGTCTGGGGAGTCTCTGGGTCAGGAACCTATCCCTCCAACATGTTTTGTTTATTGTGATGACAAGGTTTAGATCTCTGGAACATGTGACTCTGAGGGATTGGGATTTCTTTAAGTGTAGCATGTCCAACAGCTTTGGGTTTGACATGGCCTTGTATGTTAAGCAGAGATCGCCTTGGAGTAGACGATATGCAACAGAGTATAGCTGGAGTTTTTTAAGGTGGTCAGCATAGGGAATCTGCTTTAGGCCTGTCATTCTTTTAGTGAGGTATTTCTGTGGCCTTTCCAGCTGTTGCAGATGTCTTGAGAGGTACTTACCAAATGGGGCATTGTATTCTATAATAGGTCTAATGAGGGATGAGTACAGTGGGACAATGACCTCCTTTTTTCTGGATGAAAAGCCCTTCGTGATGAGGTGTGCCACATAGAAGGATTTCCTGACTGTTGTGGTGATGTGGTTATTGAAGTTGAGACCACTGTCCCTAAGTCTCTTATCACACTTTTGGTGTTTAATGTACTGCCACCTATGTGGTAATTCACAGGTACATGTTTTTCCCAAAGGGAATAACTATACATTTATTGGCATTGAGCTTGAGCCCATGGCTCTGGCACCAAGCATCTGTTTCTCTGTAAGGCGCTTTTGTAGAGTATCAACATCATTTGGAGATTCAATAATGGCTCCCAGTTTGCAGTCATTTGCAAACTTTGTTAGCACGAGTCCCTTAGTGTTAGTCTGTACTTCAGAGAAGTAGATGCCAAACAAGAGAGGTCCCAGGACTGAACCCTGAGGTACTCCACTTGTCACTTGTCTGGAGCTGGATTTGGAGTCAGCTGCTTTTACAGTATGGGTTCTGTCAGTACCTTCACCCCTTAACTGCATGGATCTATATAATCTACTAGCCTTTTCTCAAATTAAAATTGCCTGCAACATGCTCTATACTGCAGACAAATGCCTGCTACCAGACAGTTACTAAAGTGGTACAACCGCCTCCCCCCTAAAAACTGTGCTTTCTAAACCAACACCTTTCTCAGATATCTAAAAATTATAATGGTGACTGTCTTGGCTCTATATAGGTTGCTAAACTATGGAATCCAGTTCCAGTAGATATCAGAAGTATCTCATCTTCTCTACAATTTAAAATCTCTTTGAAAACCTGCCTCTCAAGCAAATGGTCTTGCAATTGTAACAGCCCTACTACCAAGACCCCTTCTTATTCTAAATGTGGTCTATAATTTCTAATCCCAATAAAATCATATCTATCAATTTAGCAGTACTGCCTTGTAGTAACTCCATTATTAATTCCCTCAACTCATGTAGTCAACTCACACAAACATCATTAAATTGTCAAAATCTTCCCACAGTTATCTCCCAGTTAAGGATCACAAGTCAGTTTAACTGTTTGGATAAAATATGCATATGCCAACATATACTGTAAAATAATGCTGAATGTTCAATGCATCTGAGTTTTGCTATATTCTATAGATACATCTGAGCTTAGCATGCTGTAAACACTATAAAGTGTACAGAAAATGGTGATCTCCTAAGTTATATAATCCTGCATATATTGTTACTGTTATCCCATACAAATGAATGCAAGGAAGAGCTTTTCTCCCTGAGCCTTTGTGGAAAGGGGCTTTGCTCAGTCTGACTTCCCAGTAAACAAAGGTAAATTAAATATAAGCAAAACAAATGATGGTTTAGCTATATGGAGTATTATTTTTTCTGATAACTGCTCTGTATGTAACTGTATTACGTAATCATATGTGAATATAGACTCAGATTTATAGAACAAATATGTCTTTAATTATTTTTACATCTTGCACATACTAATCTGGGGTCCAGAACAGTTTTTGCTGAAGAAGGCTACAATTTCAGAAGGTTTCTGCATTATATATGTAATAAGCAAGCAAGTAAGCCTTTGTGGTTGGGCAGATTTGATACATTTCATTCTAAAAAATGAGATTAAGATACCAAACAGAAGAAGTTAACATTTGCCTAGCAAACCTGAAGATTCAGGTCTGCATAGTAATACACCATGAATAGGGTATTAGATAGTGGGTTCCACAATAGAATAAGGGGTTGGAAAGTAAAGGAGTAGGGCTAAGAGGCAAGACCAAGAAAGTCTTTATATGTATATCACTGTTATTTATTTATTTTTTTAATTGTTGCACACAGCACCAGTAAAGGATGCTGTGACAAGGTATATATTCAGGTTACAATGCAGTGTTCCCCTCATATAAGACATATATTTTGACTCCCATTTCATACACATACAATGTGTGACCATCTGATTCAAGAGGAGTAGTGAAGTCAGAGAAGGTCATATGTGTCATCAGTTTGTGAGTCAGTATTCAATACACAACACTGGCAACTGTTCTCCTGAAGTTGTTGTTCTAGGCAGAAATATGCTAACATCGGTAAGGCCCATATCCAATGGTTTTCACAGGTGATCTGCACACATTGTAGTTTTCAGTTATGATTACCAAAATGAATAGGAAGCAGCTAACACTAAACAACAGTTCACCGCAGAGTGCCATCTGACCATTCTCCACACTAATAAGCATCTCACAAACCTGAGACTTCATTGTTTATTTTATTTTTATTTACCCTTTGTTAACAGGGTTAGGCCCACAAGGCTGGTGGCCTCTTTTCAAGTGAGACCTAAGGTGGTATTTATACAGCTGGGGAAATTTGGATAGGGCAATGGGGAACCTTCCCTACTGTTTGGAGCTGCTAGATGGCACTGGAGGGTTCTTGCAACTGTGAGGAAAGGCATACAGGAAGCAGCAGCATGGAGTAGAAGAGAAAAACTATGGAGAGTTCGGAGGTAGAAAATATGAATTTGGAGAAAAAAATGCTCAATATGGAGTATCAGAATGCAGATAGAGATTCCTGTGTGGTGGATAATACAAACAAACAGCATTTAGCTGTCTCAATGGAGAAAGAAGTAAGTGAATCTGTTGGAATGGTACTGATAACAAAACTGGTATCAGGAGGGTTTGCAGATGATGTTTTGTTGAAACTAATGAAGCAGGATGATCCGGGTGACATTTCTGCAGTTTCATTGGGTGAGATGGCAGGTTACCATCCTCAGCACTTCCAAAAAAGTTATATGGAGAAGTAAATACGTTATTTGTCAGCAGAGAATGTAGCAGTTAAAACATAAACAGTAATAATGCAAATGAAACAAGAAAGTAGCAACAAACTGAAGAGAAGTCTGGTTTTGTGGTAGCAGAGAATGCAGTAATTAAAACATATGCAGCAGTGACAGCAGAAAAAAAAATAAAACTGATTTTTAAAAGAATAGAAGACCAACTCTGAGAATAAGAACCAAAAAATGACACTATAATAGACAGATATTATGTATGCGACAGTTTGGCAACTGTTCTGGGTTTTAAAGCTGAATAAATCTGGTATTTTACACATATGGAGCAGAGACTTTTTATGACTAAACATCTGAAACTGAGGGACTGATGATAACATTTCTGGAATTGTGTAACAAGAAGTACATTTGTCCATGGAACAATTATTCTTTTTCTGGTAATAACTTAAATGTTAAACAAAATGATACTTTGCAGTTTAGATCTGATGACGTGGAAGAAGTGTATGTTAAAAAATACATGCAGGGTTAATGTGAAACTGTTGATAACATCATGAAAGTTAGAGACGAGCAACTTAAAGCTGTTTTGAAATATGGAAAAAAACATGATGAAATACTTAGCAAGTGTTATTTTTGTGGCTAGTCAGAGGGACATTAAGATATGCTGTCCAGCTTAAATCACATTTATTTTGTGGGGAGTTGTAGGTGAAAAACAATTGTAGAAGAAATCAGTGGCGGCTGGTGACTTCAAATTAAAGGTGGGCTACAGGAAACAGCTGAATGGGTGGGGCCAGTGGGAAGGGGGCGTGGCCAACTAGAAAGGGGTGGAACTATGCTCAAAACCACAACAACTGGAACTTTAATCAAATATGCTGCCCTGGGTGCCAAACAGTCATTACGAGAGTCCAATCAAGACAAAATGAAGTGTAAAAGAAAAAATATTTCAATGCATTGGCTACATGACAACTTAATATCCAGATGGAAACAGGTTGTGAGACATGAAAAAATAAATTATTTTTTAAATACATTACTGGAATGCCAGTCAAAATCAAGTATAAAAAACAAGCAGCACTCAACTCAAACCACTACTCCTTGCACTGCAGTTCTAATTATAATTTATATTCAACTTTATAAAATTAACAAGTAACATGCTTGAAAGTAGCAATCTCTGTGATACCCCCACTTGTAAAAATGTTTCTTATCCAAAAAAGACCTGCTGCCTGACACAACTATCTACTTGTTTCATGGGGAAGACATGATCAAAGTAAAAAATGAACAGCAAACAAGAAACAAGCTCAAGATAAATTGCTTAAAGGATTCCTGCACAAGTTATGGACCACACATCATAGATTGGCATTCTGTTTAGTTTACGGGTAAGCCTGCAAAGATGACTGCAAGTCTCCAATAAAAGATGACTGCAAGTCTCCAATAAATGTAACAAGCTTCTGAAAATACTGTAATCCTGTCCTTTTATTACAAATACTGTCATATGCATTTCAATACCCAAGGCTTATACATTATCTAGTTATGTAAATATTCTCTGCATGGCAACAACGAAAAGGCTTTCAATGCTCGTAATTCTTTAACAGTATGCTTATTAAAGCTTACTTGCATCTTACAATCTCTGACAAGCTTACCTGATGGTCGTCATTAAATCATTGCTACTTAAACAGAGCAACAGGGCACTGTGACAGCATGCATTTCCTGAATAATAAGAAGCATAAATCAACAGTATAAAAATATTACAGAAAACCAGAACATTCTGCAAAATCAAGGACAGATGAAAAGCCATGGTCGTACTTGTGGTCTACATGGATGGGGGAATACTCTGCACACTTACACTGCATAACTGCTCCTTGCCTTCCTTGGACATATCCAAAGCCACTACAATGGGGAGTGGGGTGCAACAAGTATGTCACAATTTGAAATATCTCTGGCTGACAGTGATGGCTCTGACATTCATACCTCTCAACTTCAGAGCAAGAAATCTGGACAAAGCCATACATAGAACTAGAAGTGGGACACAGCCCCAAAAATAAGGACAATTTTTAAATAGGTTCACACATTAACCATTAGGCCACCCTCCCGATATTGCTCTTATTAACTTAGATAATAGAATAGTAGTAGGTCTTTAATGGCTTGCCACTAATTTGCCAGAAAACCACAATTTTATGAAAAACAGACCAAAAATGTGATGCAAAAGTATAAAGTTGCCACACAATACAGCTGGGAACCTGTCAAAAAAGGGACACCTTTTTAATATTAACACTGTTAACTTGAGCAGCTAACAAAATAGGAGCATCTGCATGCATTTCTGAAATAAAAGTAATCTATAACTCTGATCATTACAGTTATATATAATTGTAAACCCTCCACGTTTTCTTCCAAAATTGCCATTTTGAGGAGGGATTATTAGGGGAGAGCAACATTTTCAGCCAAAATTGGGGACAATTGAGAGGTTTGGATATTTCTAATTCTACAAAGCGATTTGCACGTACCTCTCAACCTCTTAATGCAGGAAATCTGGACAAGGCCAAATATATTGGGGGAACATACAAACACTACTAAAAATTGCTCTTGTATAAATTTAAGACAGTTGATAGAATAACAGGTCTTGCATTAGTATGCATTTTTCTGTAGGTTATGACTTCTGAAACTCAATGTCTGTCATTTAGTGACTTCATTCCTAAATGATTTGCTAGAAAACTACAAATTTTATGAGGAACAAACCAAAAATAAGAAGCAAATATCTATTCATTCTGCAAACATATGGGCAACTGAGAGTTATAGTTCAACTGGGGCTGTCTGAGTTTGCTACCCTCCCCCCCTCACAAAAGCTTGGTCGAATGTAGCCTCCCCCCTGCAGCCATTCCAATGTCCCATTCCTTGGTTATTTTGCTCCATTTACCATAAACACTGTAATGTGCATACTGCTTTACTTCTGTGATGATTTAGATTTCATTTGAAAACTTTATTTTGCATTTTACAGCACAAACCCTAATAGATATCTGTTAAACAAAGCAATGCAGTCTCACAATGAAAATAGAGTTAGCATTAAAACTTCTCTGTCCTTGAAACTCACATGCATTGAAACCCACATTCAAATAAAATACATTTTGCCAGTGGCAGATAAAGATTAACTCTGGGCTGTTTTCAAAATCATAGGCCCTTGAACATGAAACATACACATGCTCTTTGATACACCTTCCTCAATATATTACATTATATTCCTTGTACAATACAATACAGTTGTTAGAGGGCATTTTAAATTTATTGTTTTGAACATTTTTCCAGTAAACAATGAAACAAAATGCATGCACCAATGACAAAACTGTCCAATTTAAACATTTCCATCATAAAAAGTCTACTCAACCTTCTATAGTCCACCAGTATCAGTAAATATGCACAATCTCTGAAGTAGTAAAATCCACATTAAAGAAATCTGTAACTAATAAAGAGGTTGCTGCTAGCAAACAACTTTATATGTCATTGTTTCATCTACAAATAAAGTGCCTGTTGCCCTTGAAGAATAAATTGCCTATGTTGCATGCATTAAAAAATGATAAGCTAGTAATACCACAATAGGGAATGGATAGCAAACTGATAACAGGTTCATAGTTACTAGGTATCTTTGCCAAAAAGGACTGCAGCATCCACCCCCTTTACAACACAGTACAGTATCAGCAATGCATCTACCTACTGTGGGAGTAGAACCCACAGCCTTCTGCATCGAAGAAAGTACACTACCTGTTGTGCTATTAACAATGCAAGCAGACTTAGCATAAGCAGCACTAAATATTTGTTCCCCTGCATCTCTCAGCTCCTTGTAAAATTTATTCGACACTCAGCTGTATCTCTGAACTTTGCAGCACAAAAAATCTGGAAAAAGCCAAAATTTATTTTGGGGGGGGGGGCAAAAACCAGGGACACATTTTAAATATTGCTTGTATAATGTTGGAAAGTTGCTAGAATAAAATGCTGTGTTACCACCATACATTTCACTACCACGTCTTGAACCCAGGGGACCCTGTGCAAAACAGCCAGAGAAAACATACCACTATGCCAAATCAGCTGAAACAGAGGAAGACAAACTTAAATGGCTACCATTTAGTGCATTCAGTCCTCACCATAGCTGTCAACCTCTTAGCAAAAAACACCTGAAAAAAAGCCAATAATTTGGGAGTATATATGTCAAACATATTCAGTCAGTTCAGCTCTCAACCTTAGCACAAAATACCTGGACGAGGCCAATAATGGGGGAATACAGTCCCAAAAATATGGGCAAATTTCAAATATCCATGTTATAAACTTAGACAATTGCTACAATAAAAGGTTTTGTTTTACCATGTAGTTTCTGAAGAATATGAAGTCTGAAATTCAAATGCCTGTTATATTTAAACATTTGTTAACCAGGAAACTAGTCTGACTTGGAACAAAACAAAGTCAATTTTCAGCAGAGCAGGGAGAAACACTCCAGACACATCTTTGTAAGGGATGGGAGGACATGCAGACTCCACACATAAGGCACCCCAGCCAAGAATCAAACCAGAGAACCTGTAGCTGTCAGGCAACAATGCTACCAGTGCACCACTGCACTACAAACCTTTGCAAGGAAAAATGAAGATACAGAAACCACAGATTTTATGAGGAACAGAACAAATATGAGGCAAAGTCTATAATTTTTTTACAAATAGTGGTGGGTAGGGAATTCAGGTCCTTGCCACCTGCATCCAAGGTACAGGGTTCAAGCCTGAGTATCTCTACCCACCACTATGTGTTAACAGGGGCATTGTATATATATATATATATATATATATATATATATATATATATATATATATATATATAAATAAATATATAAATATATATATACACACACACACACACACTAATCCCTGCTCACCTCTCAACTGATTGGTTCACACACTCCATTGTTGAATCCCTGCTCACCCCTCTCCTGATTGGTCCACACACTCCATTGTTGAATCCCTGCTCACCTCTCTCCTGATTGGTCCACACACTCCATTGTCGAATTACTGCTCACATCTCTCCTGATTGGTCCACACACTCCATTGTCAAATCCCTGCTCACCTCTCTCCTGATTGGTCCACACACTCCATTGTTGAATCCCTGCTCACCTCTCTCCTGATTGGTCCACATACACTCAATTGTTGAATCCCTGCTCACCTCTCTCCTGATTGGTCCACACACACTCCATTGTCAAATCCCTGCTCACCTCTCCTGATTGGTCCTGTCTGCGGATCAAGCAATCTGGAGCTCCTCTGTTCTGTGCGGTCGTCTACCGCACAGATTCCTGGGCATCTGCAGGTGTCTGCGCATACGCGGCAGTTCCGGTACTCGTTAAAAAATATTTTATGTGTCACATTTTGTATTTCTTTATTTCTAGGTGGGAGGGCTGCAGTCTGATAGCACGAGCCGCCCCTGGAAGAAATATGGATGGGAAAAACGAAAACACAGATTGTATGCAGAAAAAGATGACAGGAGAAGGGATTGAAACTAATAATTATTTGAAGTTCAAACAATTGAAAAATCTGATTCTGATGATCAAGAATTATGTGCATAAACACAGGAAAAATATTGAACAGGAGAAAGAGTAAATAAATAAGAAAATGAAATGGAATGGTGTGATAAATGTGATGTGGATGTTATTCTGTTAGAGGATGCAAGATTCCTAACAAGTGAGGAAAGATAGCAAACAAAAAAAATGGCAGGTGGAAATATAATATGCAACTTAGAAAATGAAAGTTGTTCTGGAGTGGCTGTTTTGTGTAAAAAACAGCAAAAATACTAGATGTAATGTTGGTAAGAATGGGAAGGTTAACTGTTGTGGATGTGGGGTGGAGAGAACATGTTTACAGAACTATAGCATTCTATGTATAAATACCTATCAAGAAAAGAGAGAATCTCTTTCACTAAATATTAGACTATGTGTTGTGGTTAACATGAAAATTATACTTGCAAGAGACTTTAATTGTAATTTAAGGGGAATAAGTAAAAAGAAAGGGAAAGATGTAAAAAAAAATTCAGGAAGTGATAACGTAAATTAACTGTGTGGAAAAAAAGTTAATGGACTTATGGAAGGGGGTCACTTGGATCTAAAGTTGATTATTTTGTATTATCAAAAGGCTTGAGGGTAGCAGATGTTGATACGTTTATGACAGTTTTTTCAGACCATTTAGGAATACGGATGGAGGTGATGGAAGAAATGAAGTGTATTAAAATAAGAAAGAAAATAAAAAGAATAAATAAGTAATTGTGGGCTGAAATTGGAGAATGGGAAGTACTGCAGTTATGGAAGGATCATATCCCATGAAGGACCTCTACAAAAACTGATCTGACTGGTGGCTTGAACTTAAAAAATAAGTATAAAAATTGTTGTTCCCCAGTGGCAGGATGATGTAAGAAAGGAAGAGAAAGTGAAGTGTGGGAAAAATTATAGAAACACATTAAAACTGCAGAGAATAATACGAGAGAGTATTATGATATGGAAAATAAATATAAAAAAGAAATCAATCAAAAAATGAGCCACTACTCTTTAGTCGGAGATATTATTTACAAGAGAGTAGAGGAAGTATCTGCATATTGGGGTAAAATAGTAAAGGAGGATATTATAATGTAAAAGGAGAGATAAAAAGAACACAAGATCAAGTTATGAGTATTGTAGTACAGCAAGTGAAAAGTATGTTCAAGAGGATAAGGATGGAAAGTAAAGAATTTTCTAGAATGAGTTATGGAAGAATATTTGAGTAAGGAATTACTATTAGTGAATTGGATAAAGTACTTGGAAAAGTAAATGTTGATTCATTATCAGGCCCAGCTGGTAAAGGGTATGGAATGTACAAGACATTAACAAAATGGCAGAAAGAGTATTTTGTAAATTTACTGAATGAATGTTTGAATGAATGGTTTGTTTATGAAGAGTTAAGTAGTGGGATATTAACATTTATTTGGAAGAAGGCTGAGAATAATGAAATTGAAATAAACAGAGACTGATCACACTGAATAACACAGATTATACATTTTTATACAGGAATAATGCAGAGGAGAATGGAAGGCTGGATGAGGGATATTATGGAAGAAAGAATATATGGTATAAAAGGGAAGGGATGTCAAGAATTGTTATTGGTTGTGTGAGAAATTGTGGATGATGTAAGTAAAAGGGAGTGTGTGAAACTTATGGTAGGTGATATTAGCAAGGCATTTGATCCAATAGGACTTCATGCTTTGTGGGATATTATGGAGATGTATGGAATAGGGAGGAGGGGAAGTGTGCATGTCAATGTATCAGAATAATGAAGTGGGAGTGTTAGTGGATGGATAGCTGAATAAAGATATATGCATGAAGTATGGTATAAGACAGTCCCATAAGTAGAATATTGTGTGCACTGGTGATGAATGTGACAATGAGTGAAGTAACTTGTAAAATGGAATATTCTAGATATGTGATGCAAAAGGTGGTGGTAATACTACTAGTTGATGTATGCAGGCAATATAGTTGAAGTTACTAATAAAATATGGATGAGGGAAGTGTTAGTTTGTCTGAACGGATGTTTAAAGGAAATTGAAATGGCCATGAATAAAGATAAAAGTAAGGGTTCGGATGGGTGATGTGGTGAAAACTGGGGCTATGTATTTCTCAATGAATGAAGTGTCTTTGCTAGGAATAAAATTTGGGAAAATAATGCAATGGGAGGGTTTGATATGAAAAATGAAAAAAATATGTTTTCTGTCAAGGGCATATAGATTAGGAAAAAAGTTTATCTAGTAAATTTGGTATTAATAGGAAAAATAGCAAATATGTCAAATGTCTACATTGTCCTAGTAAAACATTCAAATGAAATTGCATGACTGTTGTTTTCTTTCATGAGGTGTTCAAGATGAAATCCACTGAAAAGTATATGAGTGAAGATGAAGGGGGATTGTGGTTACTTAATCCAGCTATTTATTCTGCTATTTTAAACTTGTATAGGAAATAAAACTGGGTAAAGGAAGAAAATTAGAATTTAATAGTGAAAGTATTTAAATATAAGTACAAACAATTCTGAGAGATCATAATAAGAAAATGGGAGAAGAATATGAAAATGAATAAATTAAAATTATCGAGAAAATACTAACATGAAAAATAAAAACTGATGATATATAGAAAGATAGAAGGCTGTGGTGTACTACTGTTATCCATGGAGAATTTTACCAGACATGATTAAAGGCATTAAAGTCAGGAAAAACTGGTGTACCAAGATCATGGAATGTCAGGCTTTCCTATGGAGACTGGTAAGAAATAAGTTACCAGTAAAGGGGAATATGCCATATAAAAAGAAAATTGAAAGTGTGTGTGTGGGGATTTATTTTGTGGGGAGGAATAGATAACAGAACATCTATTTTTGAAATGTAAAACAGTAGTGAAACTCTGGAAAAAGCTGTCTGAAGAAAAATCTTCTGAAAATTTTAATGACATAAGGAATATAGATATGAGTATAATTATTTATGGATATTATAAGAATAAAGAATTTGTGAGAAGGGTACATAAGAATTTATTTTATCTAATATGGGTTATTTGAAAGGGAAGACTGAATGAAATTTTGTTTAATAGGAAATTAATTTTGGTAGCTGTATTGACAAAATTCAGATTATGGCTGTAGAGGAAGGAGTGGGGGTCAGTTATAGAAGAATAGCAATAAGGATATTGTAAGAAAAACTATAAATAGTAAGAAAGGGAAATGTGCCTATAAATAATGTTTTTATGTTGCATTAAATAAAGGAGCCCTACTCTTTTCAGTAGGTACCATGAAATATTTTACATTTACCTGTGCTACCACCAACTCAAACAGATGGGACCTATACTTAACATCTAATCTGAGGGAAGACACACACAGGAGTGCAGCACGCCCTAATGTTGCAGTGCATTATAAGCAATCCAATCACATGGAGTCGGAACAGAACCCACAGTTTTCTGGTCTTCCAGCTCCAAAAGAGTGTGTACTACCTGTTAATCAAGGCATGGGCAACAGCCTTTAATACACAAGATGTACCTTGATATCATATTGTAACAACCTGTAATTTATGATAACATTGACAACATAATGAGTACCAAATGTCCATGCACACCCATATAAGACATAACATTACTATGGAAACAGTATGCAAATCAGTCATTGTGAGTTGGGCAAGAACAGCAAATCAAACTAAGTGAATGCTAATGTTGTGTGTAAGTGTAGTACATGGGTTTTGTTCACAGTTTTAGCATACAGACACAATGGTGCACTAAAAGCTGCAGTGTTGAGCTACTTCCTCCATGGGTCCTTTGCAGTGATGATGTGCCTCCATTCAAAACTAATGAGAATTGATCTCTCCATCAATGAATCTCTAGATTTTAGGAGAAGGGGACATGCATAGCAATATCCTACTGCAGATTTCATTCACATGGGATTGATCTTATTACAGGTTATAGGTCACATTAAAGGTGGGAAAATTTTGAAATTATTTATTGTGGTCTCATTTTTTTATATCACAAAAATCTGGCATTTTAACAGGGGTGTGTAAAATTTTTATATTCACAGTTTGAGAAGAGCAAAGGAAGTATAAGTTCCCTTAGAACTCCACCTATACTTCCTTTGCTCTACTCAAACTGTCATATTCCCACTATGCCTTTTTAAACTTTAACTAGAGTAACTGAAGATCAACCATCTTGAGTTTCCTCAAGTTCAGCCTCCATGAGGTAGAAGAAACTGCCTTCTCTCCTACAAACATTAGTATGGCAAAGCATACAATGCTGGCAAATTGCTGTTTATTGTTAGAATGACATCCATATCCATCACTGAATCAACATTATGCGTAAAGGTAAATGTTCCCCAGCTGAGTAGGTACATATCTGTGGTTAGTAGTTTGTTATTCAATACAGAATCTGGTATGTTGCCCTCTTTATGCTCAAGTCCTTACAGTGTCTGTTTCAGTGCCTTAGTGTTTGAAAGTGGCATTACTGCTGCAGTCAAGATGGACACTAAAACATCTGTCACTGTGTGCATGGCTCATTTGATGCTGTGGCTACATGTTTGCTAATATTATCTTTAGGTACACTTAATTCAGATGGTGCAGTGGTGCAGCGGTAGCACTGTCACCTCACAGCATGAGGTTCACTGGTTCAATTCTTGGTTAGGGTGCCTTCTCTGTGGAGTCTGCATGTCCTCCATGCATCCATGTGAGTTTCCTCTGGGTGCTCTGGTTTCCTCCCACATTACAAAGACATGCATCCGGAGTGTTTCTCCCCGAGTCTCCACTGAAAATTGGCTTCATTCCAAGTCAGACTTTCCTGGTAAACATGTTAAATAAATTCATCAAAAAGGGGATCGGGACCATGGTAGTGTTCTGTAAAGTTTTTAAGTTATGACCATCTGTGTTGCATAATGTTGGTCAAAGCCCCTTACATTTGGCTAACAATTTTTTTTAAACACAGCACCAATATCTTTAGTCATCTGTAGACCACACCAGATGGTATGAGTACATATTCATACATAATAACATTTCATCTTTTTGTGATTGCATAGGTTCATAGGTAGTAACCAGATATGCAGTCCAGGAGACAATTGAAGAGCCTAGCCCAACTTCCCAAATGCCCCAGAGTATCCTCTGGATGAGTGACTTCTTTAGAGCCACACAGTAACCAAATGGAACTTGAGGGAATCAAACCCTGGATTATTACCATAATCCTCTGCACTAATTTCCAGGCTGATCTTTCATCACCAGAGATGAGTTTGCTTCCTGTTGAGCCACTGACAATATAAAAGGACAGTGGGCTTATGCAGTACTGTATGCCATCAGTGACTGATTTCTTCTGGTGATTATATCCGAACTACCAACATCCATGTTTTTACAACTATACAAAACTTGTCCAACACATTACAACTACTGTTTTGAATATGCTCTCCATTGACACAGTTTGTTTACACTGTGATTTCATGGGTGTGCTGTGCCTTGATTGACATCATGTACTATGTAGCTTGCACAATAAGTATATCATGTTTTTTTTTTTAATTCAACATAGACATTTCAAGAAGGAATCATATATTAGACAAAATAGAATGGTACCTGTCTTCATGTCATACATTTAAAAGGCTTTGTATGCAAGTACATATGTGCAAAAAAAACAAGTAATCTCCATGGTATCCCTGAAGTCTCAAACAGCCCACTAAACAAGTATAGTGGGTCCAAAAACAAAACAGTGTAAGAAACTTCTCTGTGTGGAAGATTTTCAGTCCATATATATCTCTAGTTAATCACTGTATATTAATCAGATCAGACAATAGTAGTAGAAGTAGCGAACTTAAACTCGTCTTAAGTAAAAAAAAAAAAAATAATATATATATATATATATATATATATATATATATATATATATATATAAGTTTCTTGCATTAAGTACATAATATGCATAACATGGTTGGAATCAACTGCAGGTTTACTCAGTACTGTACTGACATTTAACACTGAATAGCCGCAAGTACGCACAATGCATATGACAATGTCCATTGTTCCTGATGGTACAGTAACTACTTTATCTGATAAACTGGCACAGCACCATGGGTGATACATATAAAAGGTGTTTTTTATTTATTTTTATATATATATATATATATATATATATATATATATATATATATATATATATATATATATATATATAATCCTTGTTTAATAATAGTATGTTTGCAGCAGGGCACCTTATTCAGTTACGTTATATCCATTGCTGCTAATTTCATTACTAGATTTCTAAAATACTTGGGTGCCAACAGTTGGTGTAATACTTTGCTTTTTATCCTTACTTTGTAATCATTTTGCAACTCAAAAAGTATGGAAAATCTTGCTAAGCTTCTACCCTTAGAACTCCACCTATACTTCCTTTGCTCTACTCAAACTGTCATATTCCCACTATGCCTTTTTAAACTATAACTAGAGTAACTGAAGATCAACCATCTTGAGTTTCCTCAAGTTCAGCCTCCATGAGGTAGAAGACACTGCCTTCTCTCCTACAAACATTAGTATGGGATATTCGTGTCTGTTATCGTAGAAAAGCAACAAATATTAGCATTCTTTAGGGCTACTTGCTATCTCTGCCTTAGTTATTTTGTGCGTTTCCATTTTTGTATGAACTTGATGCAGAGGATTTCCCTTCTTCTGCTTAGAGCACCTGTATTTTGGCACAATAGGAATCATTAGGGCTCTGTTCAAGGTTATCTTGACTCTCAGTAGATAACAGTACTCCTTTTCACTGATTTATTTCTGGGTGAATATATACCTCCATCTCAGTTTTGTTTTTCTTCTCTACATTGCTCTCCCTCTGAAAATTATACATTAGAACACATTTTATTTTTCAGTTTGTAGTTATTTACCTGTTGCCTAGAATTTTCCCTTATTTGGCTTAAACTGATCAAAGTGGGTTTAGAATTTCTTCTCCACAGTGATAAAATCTTTCCAAATGTAATCTTAGACACACACTTTCATAAGCTGATGAAAGGTTGTTTCCCAAAACAGTTTTTATAAACAAATTCTAATAATCTTATATAAGCATTACTTTGTAGCTGGAGAAGAAAAAAAGCATATTGTATTTTTAAACATGATGAAAAATACAAATCACAGGAGTGTATCACTGCAACAAAAATCTTGAAACTCAGTCCAGAAATTGAGAAAAGTAGGTAGCAGTATTGCTATTGCATGTGAATGGAAAGAAGAACCTGAATGAAATAAATGGTATTAAAGTCTCATCTGGTGAAACAGTGTGCACTGCAGGGAGGAGAACTCTTAGTCAAAATAAATAAACAAATTCACAGTATGTCTGTGCCATCAGTTCATTTTGGACAGAAACAAAATAAAAATAGGTAATAACTATTGACAGTGCTGCAGAGAAATTAATAGTACGTAGAACATCAAAGTAATTGAACTATTCAGGAGTTTGATTTGTGGAGAATCTTACATTAAAAAAGACAATGCATTATACATTGTCCTTGAATCCCTACATCCTTCACATATCCACTAATTAGTGCTGTACTATGCAATAATTGTCTGTGAATTCTAGCCGTATTTGTGTGTTTTTTTTTTTTTTTAATTTCTGGCCACTGTAGTTCATTAACTAATTTACTTAGTTTTATTGGTTTTACTGATGAATATGGTGTCCTCCACATGCAAGTTGCTCCAGCATCTAAAACTATGGCCTCACAGTGAATGCCCCTTCTGTGAAACTATGCCCAAACTGTTTTGTAGGGAGGAAATCCGCACCAGTCCCCATACCCCAGAGTGGGGACCATCTAGTCCATACATATATTCAAACTTTGAACTCACGCCACCTAACAGATGCTTTCCTTTTCTGAGGTAGCATGACTTGGGGAGTGCAAGGGTTCTTGCCTTATACATTTAAGCACAACTACTTATCTTTTGATGTGTACAATTGTTGTGTAATATAGCCTACAGGAAGCGCAGTAGTCTAAGTTACTGATTTTTTTTCAGTTAAGCAGCAGGGGCGTACCATTCTTTATAAATGTCATTTAATATGCTGTTTGTTTAATTTACTTGCCTGTAGCACTATCAGTATAGACACTGGCTGTGATTCAAAAAGAATCATGGAATATTATAACTAGAGCACTGATGTCCAAATGCTCCATAGAAAGTGTGTGATTCTGAATTAAATTACATGCTCGTTAGCTGTAAGCATTTTACCATAATATGTCTGCCTGTGATTTACTGCACATGCTGTCTCACAGAAGCATTAGAGTGGTACACACACCTGCCAAGATAGCCCAGGAACCCTACAGAACAGTGCTATCAGTTTAACAGTGAAAACTTTGGTAGATAGCTTGATACCATGTTCTTTGCAGCCCAAAGCTCTGTCACCACCACATGGAGACATGAGAAGCAGGTGGCATGTAGCACTAGGGCACAAACTGGGCAATGTGCATATGCACTTTCTGTGTGGCAGCAAAACACAAGCCCAGACAGAAAATGTAGAGAGAGAGGCACATCATTGTAACTTTACAGTACAAATATGAATACACTGCAAAATATGTCAGCTAAAGGTAGGCGGCTCATCAGATGCCTGCATATGCAGTACTGCTATAAGCAATATCCATTTTTTCAGAGATGCTGCTAGGCTCACCAGATACTACTGCATGGTCATGGCATCATTTTGGTAGCTCATACCACATTATTTCCCCCCTCAGGTATTCAGAGTTTAATTCATACAGAACCCTTTCCCATCCAGCCTAACAATTATGTTATACTGTTGTTGCCCTCCAGAACTCTTTATGAAATGCTGTTTCTCCCCACACATCAGCTTGTGCAACAGGAGTCTACAGTACAAGTATAGCTAGACTGTCTAGACCATGTGCTGCATGTCTGGTTTTCAGTCTCTTCATCTAACAGGCAACAATCACTACCATACACTTATAGTGGTGTTACCTGCAGCAAAAGCACCTCTGCTGCTTACTATGTCAACTGCCAACCCCACAAAATCTAAGTCAATCCAGTGAGTATGACAACTCATGGCTTCTGGTCTATATACAGAAGATATTTAATGATGCCTTCAGCAGTCTACATAAGCAGTATGATGCTGGACAGTCAGCTGTTTATGTATTGTTTGTATGGTACAAATGCTAATAACATTGTACTGTGACATTTGGCATTATTGCACATTCCTTTGCCTTTTAGTGTAAGTGACAACACCTTCCTACTTATCCTGAATTTTGATACAATATTTCATGACATCACATGGATTTTGTACTAGGTGCTAGTGTTTTTTTCTCTTTCATTCTGACTTACATGACTTTGCACTATTACTTTTTTTGTTTTTCTTTGTTGTGATGTATACTTTTTAGTTAGGCCTATAATATGTGTGCTAATTGGCAAGACTATATTACATTAATGCTATTTCTGGAAACCAAATGAGCGATTTACCATTTCAAAAGAAAGCAGACAAGCATAGTCATTTCTGTAAAAGCAACCCACAGAACCAAAAGCAGCATAATGAGAACACCAATCAGAATTGTTCTGTATATCATCACATGCACAGTCCTAATAGGCCATATCCAGCAAGCAGTGAAACGAAAAAGTGAATGTAGCAAGCCCATTCATTTTCAAGTGCTGTAAAGCCGAACAGGATGAAAATAACAGTGAAAGTGAAAAAATACTTTCCTTGAAATCATTGCTTAATGAGTGGAGCACTAATGAATGGGATTTATGTATTAGAGTGAATGTTAAGCAGTTTTAAATTGATACAGGTCCCAATCTTCCCACTGTGGTGTGAGAAAGTTTTGGGCTAAGGGGGTCATCCTTATTAGGAAAAGCATGTGGTGGAAGTTTGAAGCTCAAGTGAGGAATTTGAACTACATGGGGAAAGTTTCGGACAAATACACAGAGAAAACTCCAGAAGAAAGGGCTTATATACAAATAATCTGCATAATCATACAAACGTGTGAAAGGGCTAGTTCTCAAAATCAAGTTTAGAAAGTTCAGACATTTTTGGACACAATGGTTTGTTCCTTTTAGCCTTGTTCATGCAAAAAAAAAAATCCCATCACATATGGCAACCCACCTGGCAAAAATAAGAACAAAGAAAAGGGTAAGTATCTTTTCATACATTTGCTGTATTTACTGCATTTAAAGAGCTCCCAGTTACTGTCATAAGGACATCCATCTAGTTAGCAAAGGGGATTTTGGAGTAAAAAGTACTTACCTTTGTATCTTTTCAAACCTGGCTGGTAGTGTGGTCATAGGCAGTCAAGTGGGTCCTAGAGCCTTTGCAGAAACAAAGATGGCAATATGTTTTTTTTTTTAAACAAGAAACTGCCTTTTGGCTTTTCCTGGTTAGGGGTCGCCACAGTGGAACTCCGGTCCGCTAATGATTGGCAGTGAATTTTTACTGTGTCGAGTTGTCAGCCCAGCCCCCAACCTTCAAGGAAGGCACACCCACACATGCACACACCTACCTGCAAGTCTTTAAATTCATTTGACCGCAGGGATGACATGCAGACTCCACACAGAAAGTGCTCCAGCCGAGAATCGAACCGGAGAACCTCTTGCTGTGAGGTGACAACGCTAACATCTTTATTAAATTATCACGTATGACATAGGCAATCATAAATTTATATAAATGTAAATAAACCATATTGACATAATTTTAGATGTAAACATTATACATCACAAACCACATTAACATTATTGTAGTTACAAACATTATACATCACTCAGTCTCTCCAGTCACTGTCAAACATTACATAGCTCATTCAAATCCTGCCTTCTTTTAAACCTTGTTCCTCCTCTGCATGTATTGTTCTTACAATCCCCATTTTTCCCTATGTAATTTGCTCTTACCCTTTTCAAAGATCCTAATTCCAGTTGTTTTATCTCTGTTACTATATTCAATACCGCTACTAAAGTTGGTCTAGACTTTGATTTCTATTTTCTAGTAATTGCATTTTTTGGCAGCCACCACAATTAGACTCAGCAAAGCCTTACTATGTCTAGGAAATTCTGTTTTTATATAACAGATGAAAGAAAGCATTTCCTTAAATCAATTTGCTCATCCAGTATCTATGACAGAGTAGTCTGCAGGGAATATTTAAAGTCTGCCAATTCATTATACTCCTGAAAATATGCTCCCTCTTATCTCTTCCCCATCGCACCTCCAACATTTGCTGTCTACCTGAGGAATAATTATTTGGAGTCTATTTGGGATACAAAAACACTTACGTAAATACTTAAAAGCAAATCTCCTAAATCTTCTAGACTTTGATGCATACTTGGGAGACACTTTAATCCCCCATTGTTTCTTTGTGAACTGCTAATCCAATCTCTCTTCCCAATCCTTTCTAACCTCATCTGATTGATTCTTAAAGTTATCATGCAATATTTTGTATGCTCTACTAATTATTCCTTTTTTAACAGCTGCTTCTGTTCCAAATTCTACTTAAAACTCTACCAGTGCTGGTCTTTCATTTAGGATCCTCCGATTTCTTTCTCTTTGCCCATACCCTGATATTAGTTATTGATAATGGAAGGCAATCTCTCTCCTGCAGTCAAAATAAATTCTTGCCCTCTTCCCATTCTATTACCTTTCTCTCTATTTATTTGCTCCCAATACCTTGGTTCCTTTACCAGTTTTCTCCAACAAATTCCAGCCTGCTCTTGCCTGCTGTCTGTATCCATAACTGCAGACATCTCTATCAGCAGAATCTCTTTTCTCCATTCCTGTGTTGCCTTTAGTTCTTAAAGTACTTTCTGCTACTTTTCGAATATAATATTTTGCATGGTTATTGTTATTCTCCTAAAGGATTTGCATCGAAAATACCAGTTTCTCCTTGTTTCTTGAGCTCCCCCTGTTTTATTATCATCCCTTTCCACTTTGAATTATAGCTTTCTGCTTGTGCTGTGTATAAGAGCCTTAACTGTGTAGCTCTGAAATACCCTATCAAATTGGGTAATCCCAAACCACTCTGTTCTATTGGAAGAATCAGCTTATCTCACTTGACTCTTGCCATCTTCCTCCCTCCCAGATAAAATCCTTCTGCAATTAATTCCTATCCACAACTTCTCCTCTGGTTGATAAAAATATGACTGAGCTGTGTAAAAAACTAAAAGGAGTAAAAACATTTTAACTGCTTGTACCTTGCTATCCATATTCATATAACAAAGCTTCCAATTTCTTAGTGTTTGTATTATCTTTTGTTTAGTCTCTTCCCACATATCCTGCCACACCAGAATCCTTTTTAAATGACACTCCTAAGTACTCCATTTTATCTTGTCTCCATAAATATAAATATTGCTGAACCAATTCATCTGTGGATGCATAATTTACAGCTATTGCCTTTGTTTTAGCTTCATTAATTTTGTATCCCTAAAACATTTGAAATGGTCTCAAAACATTCCACAACACTGAAATGCCCTTTACCGGTTTTATCCAGTATAAATATCATCTGGAAATAAAGCAAGCTTTTCTTCACTACCATACCAATTATATCCTTAAATTTCTGAGTCTATTTTCTTTGCCAATGGTTCTAAATCTAGTGCAGATAAAGGGGAAAGACGACACCCCTGCCTGGTTCCTCTGGTCAGACAGAAGTTATCAGAGACGAACCCACCCACTTTAATTTTCACCTCTGATCCCTCATATATCCTTCTAATCAACTTTACAATTTTATCAGGGAATGCAAATGATTCCATTGCCCTGATAACAAACTCCCAACTTACTCTATCAAATGTTTTATTTGCATCAAGACCCACCAACAACAGTGCTATTTTCTTACATTCAACTTCCCTCTGGATAATTAATGTTCTGTTAATGTTGTCAAATGTTTGCCTCCCCTCCACAAAATCACATTGATCTATGTCTATCAATTTTGCCATCACCATTGCCATTCCTTTAGCCATTATAGACATGCACAATTTATAATCATGGTTTAGTATTGAAATGGGCCTGTATGAAGCTGGATATGATGGGCTGTTACCCTCTTTAAGTATTACAGCCAACACCACTTTCTTCCAGGAAGTTGATGCGTTTCCTCCTCTTAAAGTACCATTAAATAAAACCTATATCTTTATCAGTTCTTTCCCTCCTAGCTTTCAAACCTCCTCAGGAATGCCATCTATTCATGGGGACTTATTCTCTCATCTACTCCTATCCTATTAGTAATTGAACCTCATCTGCCTTTAACCTTGGCATATTTAGTTCTTCCATAAACATTTCCATTTGTACCTTTTCTTGATCGCCATATTTTTCTGCTTTATACAAACTTTCATAAAACTTCAAAAATATTTCTAGTACCTCTACAGGATCTCTTGTTATCTTTCTTGTTATAGGCTCCCTAAGCTTGGTGACAACCCTTTCTACTTTTTGTTGCCTGAGTTGTTGAGTTAAAAGTTTTTATGTTCTGGCATTATTATCAAAAAGAAAGCTGCTTAGCAGCAATCTTTCTAAACTCATGCATATTATCAAGGTATTCCCTTATGTTCTGCTCAGCATTCTGCAATTGCTCATCTTCTTGTTCTGTGAGATCCCCCCTCTTCTGCAACACTTTAACATTTGCCAGTTCCTCTAAGTAATTCTTGCTGCTTCTTAAACATCACTCTCTTGCTTTTATTCCAACCCTATTTTTAAACTCCATTTTAATTTTATTCCACTGCCTAACTATATTTTCAGAAGAAATTTCTATCTTCTCTAATAACTCTTGAATAATTTCCACTACCCATTTCTTAAATTCCTCTCTTTTCAACAGATAGGTGGGTAGCACCAGTGTCTCATTTTTGTTTCATTACCCTGCATTGAAGTGAGATCTGAAATAGTTACTGGATGCATATCAAAACTTTAAATTAAATGCACATGTTCCAGTGAAATGTAAGTTCTGTCTAGCCTAGCTTAGTTTTTGTATCTTGGGGAATAATATGTAAATTCACTCAGAACTCCTAGTACTGAATTCACATCTTCCATGCCAAATATTTTCAGACATTCTTCAAAAATCTATCCTCCTTTGTTATATTTTCCCTTCTGGGTACCCCAGACACATCTCCTCTGCTGCAAATCATATTCCAGTCCCCACCTATAAGTAACATTCCCTGCTGAAAACTGATTATTTCTCCCAGAATTTTCTTAAGCTCCATTTTACCAGTTTTAGGTGAATATAAATACATTCCAGTATAATCCTCCTTCCTTGACAGTAGCCCCTTAGTACTAAATATCTAACACAGTTATCTTTTTTATCCTCTTCTATCACTATTGGATCTCCTCTTGGAATTAATATAAGTACTCCTCCTTTCCTTTGTCCCAGGTATTCAGCTGAATAACCATTCTGAAAACCTTTCTTTATCAAATTCGCATGTTCAGTTCTTTCCAAATGTCTCCTGTAGCATAACTATTTGCACTCTACATTTGTTTAATATAGTTCACTACTCTTTCTTTTTGTATATATCTGTGGGAACATTACCATTTAAAGACAATATCGAAAGGGTCATTGTTTAAAAGTTATTATTCCCACCTTTTATTTGTAACAGCTTTTTGTTAAGTATCTAGTCCCAGCCTTTGAGTTATATGCACACACTAATGTTTGGCAGGTTGACTTTTTATACAGTTATTTCCTGTCACGTTTGAACCTATGTCACTTCTTACAAAACATTTTGTTTTATTGAAAGCCCTCAAAAAATACACCCCAAAACCTATTAACTTAATATTAACAAATAAAACTATGTACATCTTCAAATATTGGTTTTACCTTCCTAATAGGAACAATTGTCCCAAACTGGTAGTCACATACACAGACTTAGGTTAACCTAAAAGGAAGGTTATCTATGCTAAGACACATAGTATAGTCTGTGCTGTTAAGTGCTGTCTGGTTTTGTCTTCTCTTTATTGCTCTCACAGAATAAGAAAACACTTGAATGCTTTCAGAAAATATTATCTCCTAGCCATTAAAATAAAGAAGTATTCTGTTTATTGCTCTTTATCAGATTGTCTCCATGGAGACATGAGCTCAGACGGCTTAGTGGTAAATTGCTGTGGCTATGGTGTGCAGGATCCTGGGTTCAAGACTTGCAAAGGCAGATTATTTCCCTGGGGATCACTTCTGTGCCACTGCTTGATAGGGGCACAGGAAAATAATTTTCTGGGTGGCGAAAGCCAGGGAACCTTTTTGGCTAGGCTTATATAGGACCCAGGGCCAATAGCCTAGTACCGACCTATGAATACAGAGTTGCTCCTACCAGTATTTATTTGTTAGAGGAGAGTTTTATTATATTCAATGTTCTTTATTTGCTTTCTCTTAAAACTTGGTAAAAGACCAAGCCAAGATCCTTCATTTAGTCACTCCCCTATGCAAGAATGAGAAAAAAAACATCACTTTTTCTTGTATCATGCTTTTTTTAAAATACTTTTTCCTTCTTTTTTAACATAGCAGTGCTTACAGCAAGTGATTATATACAATAAGGAACATGTCCCTGAAAAGGAGAAATTGAACAACCTGGCTGTGGCAGTGGGGTAAATCTTCAGAGGTGGACCCAGTTTATTTCTTCAGATTCGTGAAAGGAATCTCCTTAAATTATATCCAGAATATAGAAATGCAGAGGTTTGAAGAAAACTTGAAGACCTATTAAATGATGCACATATGCACCTAGAGCTGGATTAAGTGTATCTAGGTCCCTTGTCTAGTTTTCAAGCCATGCTCACCCAACTTTTTTTTTTTTTTGGTAGGACCATATATAAATGCATATGTTCTGGAATCATCTTCCTGATTTAAGACCATTTAAAATGCCATCATTACTTCAAAAGTTATTAGAACAATGTGATTTGTAATAGTATGCATTTTCTTGAAGGTTGCAAAGTCTAAAACTGAAACACGTCATTACTTAGGGACATTTTTTGAAAATCAAGACAGCTGAGAGGTATAATGGAAGACTTTACATATTTAAAGTTTGTTTATTCAAGTATTCCAATGTATTTGTTACAAACACACACTAGTCCTGTATGTTACTTTATACAGAGAAAACCTCCACACCCATCCAGCAGTTATAGTGACTTTGCCATGAACACCTCATTAGACCGGAGTTAAAAAAAACACACACGCACTCAAACCTCTAAGACTCAGAACAAAGCCAAAAAATAATGAAGGACAGAGCCCTAATCAGGGATAATTTTAAATAATGCTGTTATATACTTAGTAAATTGCTAGAAGAAAAGTTTTTGCAAAAGCATTTCATTTCTGAAAGTGCAAAGTCTGAATCTTATATTCCAATAATGTTCAAGAGAAGGTGTGAAGTGTAATGAAATACCTGAATTTAGCAATGTATATAATAGACAGACTGATGATAATTGCAAAGAAAGGAATGATGCGCGATATATAACATATGTAAATAAAACACATTAATACAGTTATCTTATCTGTTAAAAAGAAATTATGTACTTACCATAACGTTCCATTTGAGTAGGTACTTCATTTGTCTGCAACCTGTGGGTATCGGATCCGACCTCGGATCCAAGCCGGCAGCTTTACTAGCTAAAAGATCCGAGCTCCTAGCTCCTCCCCTTTACCCATAATCCCCTTCTACATGCTGCCTTTCCTCAGATCGAGTTTGCTAAATCCAATAACTAATACCCTCGACAGAGGACCAAATAAAGCCTAACCTCAAGACACAATCTCAATCATAGTCAGGAATCCCAATAATGGTTAGGGGGCATGGAGGGGGGGGTCGGTTGCAGACAAATGAAGTACCTACTCAGATGGAACGTTATGGTAAGTATATAACTTCTTTATCTGAAGTAGTTACTTCATTTGCTTTGTAACCTGTGGGACAGAGTCCCCAGCTACCTAAAAACCCTGGGCGGCCATTAAGGAAGGATATTCCGAAGCACCGCAGAGCCAAAGGAAGCCCTACTCCTGGATTTCATATCCAATTTATAATGAGAAGTGAATGTATGGGAAGAGGACCAAGTAGCTGCTGAACATATGTCATCCAGAGGAATCCTGGACCAGAAGGCTGCTGATGTGGCTATGGATCGGGTTGAATGGGCATGAATTCCAGTAGGAGCAGGTTTACCTGAAGATACATACGCATGGATGATGCACTGTGAAATCCAATTTGCTAAGGTAACTTTGGTAATAGCTCTACCCATAGCAGATTTGGCAAAAGACACAAACAACTGATCAGACTTACGAGTATCCTTCGTCCTGTGCAAGTAAAAACATAGTTGTCTATGTACATCCAACTTGTGTAATTTGTATTCCCCCTTGTTCTGAAAGTTGGGAAAGAACACTAGTAAATTAATCGACTGATTAATATTTGACTCTGAAGCTACCTTTGGTAAGAAGGAAGGGTTTGTCCTGAGAGACACTCTATCCTTATGTAAAATTAGATAAGGGGGTTTCATGCAAAGGGCTTGAAGTTCCGAAACCCTCCTGGCTAAAGTAATAGCAACTAAAAAGGCTGTTTTCCATGATAAGAACTTTAATGGAACTGAGGCGGCAGGCTCAAAAGGTGGGCCTGTCAATGCTTGTAAAACTAGAGTTAAGTCCCATGGTGGGTCTGCAGTCTTAACTGGTGGTTTCAATAGAAAAATGCCTTTAAAGAAGGTTTTGCATATTCTCGCAGAAGCTAATGATCCCAGTCCATCTCTCACATGAAAATAGGAAATGGCTGCCAATTGTACTTTAACTGTAGATGCACTTGCTCCCTGATGAAAAATGTGTGACAGAAAATCAAGAACCGCCGGAATAGGAACAGTAAAGGGATCTAAGCCCTTGTCCTTAGCCCAGATTGAGAAACGCTTCCATTTACTACTGTAAAATTTTCTGGTAGCAGGCTTGTGAGCCACTACCAGAATGGCCTTTACTGGTGATGAGATGCCAGGAGTCCTTGCCATCAGTGGAACTGGAGCAACCAAGCTGCGAGCTTGAGGTTTACCAAGTTCAGAGGTTGCAATCCTGCAGGATGCGAAATCAGATCTGGAATGGGATCTAAGATCCATGGAGGAACTACACTGTGAGACCGCAGATATGGGAACCAGATCTGGCGAGGCCAGAATGGGGCTATGAGGATAATTCTGCTCCCCAACCGACGTGCTTTCTGAATGAACTTCATCATAAGAGGAAGGGGGGGGATAAGCATAGAAGAGACCGGGTGGCCAAGCATGAACCAGACTGTCTCTGGGGCTCTCCCCTGGTGGGGGAAGTATTGCGAAAAATTCGCTGCATTTTGTGTTTGACAGAGAAGCGAAAAGATCGCAGCAAGGTAGACCCCATCTGAGGAAGATCTGTTTCGCAACTGATGGTTTGAGAGACCACTCGTACGGTGTGAGGATCACATGACTCAGTTTGTCCGCCAGAATGTTGGACCAACCCGGAATGTGCGTTGCTACCAGAAAGCGGTTGGTGGATATCGCCCATTCCCAAACTCTTATAGCCTCCTGACAAAGGGGATAAGATTTGGTTCCTCCCTGTTTGTTTATGTACCAGACTACTGCCATGTTGTCTGTTTGAACTGCAATAGTCCCTAAAGGAAGAATGCCGTGGAGAGCTTGCAACGCCAAAAGCACCGCCCTCATCTCTAGGACACTGATATGCAAAGCGGTCTCTAAGGGGGTCCACCTGCTTTGGACAGTTCTGCCCAAACAATACCCCCCACCGAGGCAAGAAGCATCCGTGGTCAGCGTGGCTTGGGGCAGGGGCATTACGAAGGGTCTCCCTTCTCGCAGCTCTCATGAGTGAAGCCACCAGAGGAGGGCGTCCCTGCAAGCCCTGCTCAGTGGAATAGGGGTGTTCAACGGATGTAGCAACAGAGACCATTGGACTTGGAGAGTCCATTGTAGAATCCTGATTCGAAGACGAGCATGTAGACAAAGACTGATTGCCGCCGCCATAGACCCTAGTGCTCTCAGGACTAACTCTGCTGAAGGAGCCGGGTTCTGAAGGAGGGCTAATACCTGATGAGACAAGCTGTTCACCCTGTCCTGAGTTAGTAGGGCTCGAGAGATGCGAGTGTCCAATTTGGCCCCTATAAAATCCAGAACCTGCACAGGATGAAGAAAGGACTTTTGAAGATTTACCGAGATGCCCAAACTCTGGGCAAGAGTTAGGGCATAATCTCTGGCAACACACAGTTGATGCCTGTAGGGGGCGGTGAGGAGCCAGTCGTCCAAGTATGGAAAGACCTGAATGCCCTGGAGTCTCAGGTGGGCTGCAACCACTGCCATGACTTTGGTGAACACCCTGGGGGCTGAGGTGAGGCCGAACGGAAGAACCCTGAATTGATAATGACTGGCTCCCAGCCGGAAGTGGAGAAACCTCCTGGATCGTCTGGCCATCAGGATGTGGTAGTACGCATCCTTGAGGTCTATGGAGCACATCCAGTCGTTCTCCCAAAGGAGGGGGAGAATGGATTGAAGAGTGACCATCTGGAATTTCTCTTTAGGAATGAACAGGTTCAGGGAAGAGAGATCTAGAATGGGTCTTAAGTCCCCCGCCTTTTTTGGCACCAAAAAGAACCTGGAGTAATAGCCCAATCTGAACTGGTCTGGGGGGACGCGCTGGATGGCTCTTTTTTCTAGCAGCTTCGAGATTTCTGAAGCTGCCACCTCCCTTTGATCGGGGGGGGGGCATTGGGGAGGCGCTTCATAGGAGCGGGAAGATATAGGAAGGGGATTGAATATCCTCTGGATATGATTCGGAGCACCCATCGATCTGTCGTGATGGACTCCCAGTTTAGTAGGTGCTCCGATAGACGTCCCCCGACTGCCTCCAGAGAGGGACAGTTGGGTAAGCCCTCAGGGCTGTTGCACGGGTCTATCCAAGAACGGTTCTCTAAACCCGGAATTACGAAGCCCCCCCTGCCTCTGGGCTGGCGTCCACCTTGTCTTCCTCTGTCTATGAAGGACAAGAGGTCTGAAGCTGGACGGGACTGCTGAGACTTCCGCAACCACAACTTCTTTTGTCCCCTCTGATTCCTCGAAAAGGATCGTTGGGGATTAGAGACGCGGACTCCGATGGCAGACAGCGTCTTCCCGTCCTTCTCGCTTTGGGCCAGCGTCTCGTGTATGGTCTTGCCAAAGAGTGAAGAACCATCAAAGGGCGCTTTCGCGAAGGACGCCTTAAAGGGATCCGTGAAATCGCAAAGACGGAGCCAGGCATGATGCCGCAAGATGACCCCAGTTCCGCTAGCTCTAGCAGCTCCCTCCATAGCATGGGAGAGTAGCCGCATAGACGTGTTCAAGATAGACTTCAGAGTGGCCATACGAGTCGAGAAAACATTCTTATCCTCGACCATCATGGATTCTGGGGGAGCTGCAGTGTATTCCTTTATTAGGTCTCGCTGTAGCCTGACAACATGTGCCATGTAGTTCAGTGCCCTAAGCAAACATCCGCTTCCCAATACGGTCCAACGCCCGAGATTCCTTATCCGGAGGGTGGACCGAGGAACTCTCCTGCGCGAGTTCCTTCTTCGTGGCAGCTGCCACCAACATGGCCTCTACAGGTGAACCCTTAGACCAGGCCTGCCTATCAGAAGGAGGGCTAAGAATCTTGTCTGGCCATCTCAGAATTGGCTCCACGGTGTTGGGCTCATTCCACGCCCTAGTAGTAATTAAGTCTACCAGGGGGTCAGCCGGAGGGGACACCCAGGAGGTAGACGGGCCTGCCTCAAATGCCTCCAGAAACACAGACTCGTCTGAAGAAGGTTTTTGGGCAGACCACCCCCCTCTAATTCACAACATTTCCATGATGTCTCCAAAGGAGACATCCTCAGGGGGTGACCTTGGGGAACCTTTCCCTTTATCCAAATCCATGTCTGTCATGAGGGGAGTCCAGGTGCCTCCTTTTACACTTCTGTTTGCGAGGAACCTCCTCGGTGGGACTATCCGAGGAGGGCTCTCCTATGGGGTCCTGTTCCTCTAAGGGAACTAACTGGAGGGTTTGAGCATGCTGTCCCAGTGGTCAGATGATGGAGGATAGACCCAAATGCATAGGGGGAGCAGGAGGATCCGAAGTCCAGGCCAGGGATCTGGAAGACCGTGACAGAACCCTCTCCACTACCTCAAAAGCCGAAGGAGAGCCACTTTCCCCAGGCTCCGAAAGCAGTCTCCTCGGCTCCGAAGCAGGGATCGGTGTCGGAGCTGAAGCGGCTGGATCCGAGAGGGAAGTGTGCTTCCAACCTGAAGGGCGCCGAAGACACACCAGCCCCCACGGATCCAACACTCGGCTCTCGGCCCCGAGAGCTAGGATCTGACATGCTCGAGGGTACAGTCGGCGTCGAAGCTACTGGAGCTCTCGGCACTGACAAATCCCCGACCCCGAAAGGGCCCGGATCCGATGACTTCAAAACCCAAAAACGGGTTGGAGAAGGAGTGATCGGAGCAAAAAAAGGAACTACACTTCCCCCTGAGGGGGGGGGCAGGAGCACCCCCATCTGCATTTGAGTCTGCAGAAATCGACACATCATCCGATCCATGTCTGCGTCGGTTAGGCTTCTCGTAGACCTAGAAGACATCATCGAGGCGGGCCAGGAGGGTCGCCTCGATGACCTTGAGGGAGACCGGTACTCCTCCTCTGGCTCCGGCGAGAAACAAGGCGAATGGAGCCAAGAGGGAGAGGATCCGGAGGCCCTCGTGGAGGGACTAGAGATTTTAGATGGCAGGGTTGAGGGATGAGTCTCAGCCCGCCTCTTATGACTCCTGTGCTTCTCCTTTTCCTTATGCCTCTTCTCCCTAGAAGAGGCAGATGAGTCCCCTGAACTCTGCACAGTGGAGGGAGGTTGAGTCCCAGGCAGAGTGGGGGGACCTAAAGGTACAGGGGCTGCGGTGGCAGCCTGTGCCTTAGAGGGAGAGGAAGAAGAAGTGTCCTGTGGTAATAAGCCCGCCAGGATCAACTTGTTCTTCCTATCCCTGATGGCCCGGGGGTTAAACGCTGCGCATATCTGGCAGCTAGTTGAAAGGTGGGCCACCCCCAGACACAAAACGCACTGAGTGTGGCCATCAGCCGGGGAAAGCTTATGGCCACACTCAGTGCACTTAAAAAAGATGGCTTTGGGCCCTTCAGCCATCACAGTAACACACCCAGATACTATAGGGGAGGGACAAAAAACGACGACAATAAACTAAAATTACCACAAAAAAATAAAATTAATGCTCTTTAATGCTCTAACTCAACGAAAGGGGCTATAAACACTCACACACTAACAAAAACATAACGATTTGTCTAATTTTTTACAAGATATAGTGAAACGATCTCACCCAAGCCTAAGGAGCTCTTCACTAGTAGCTTCTTTCAGCCACGGCAAACTCGATCTGAGGAAAGGCAGCATCTAGCAGGGGATTATGGGTAAAGGGGAGGAGCTAGGAGCTCAGATCTTTTAGCTAGTAAAGCTGCCGGCTCGGATCCGAGGTTGGATCCGATACCCACAGGTTGCAGAGCAAATGAAGTAACTTCTTCAGATTGTATGTTTAAATATCTCAAGTTATAGAGGGATATCTATATTATGTATGTGTATGTATATCTATCTATATATATATATATATATATATATATATATATATATATATATATATGTTGTTATGTCTTTCGGCTTTTCCCGGTTAGGGGGTCGCCGGTCCGCTAATGATTGGTAGTTGATTTTTACATGCCGAGTTACCAGCCCTGACTCACAACCTTCAACGAAGGTACACCCATTCACGCATGTCTCCACGCAGAAGACGCTCTAGATGAGAATCAAACTGGACAGCATCTTACTGTGAGGTGACAACGCTACCGCAACACCACCACCGCGTGTATATATATATATATATATATATATATATATATATATATATATATAGATAGATAGATAGATATATATAGCTATATATATGTATGTATGTATATCCACATACAGAGAAAGAGAGAGAAAAAAACTAACTCTGTTATCAGCACATCATCTCATATTGGACTGTGTTCATAACCACTATCAACAAGGGTAGATCTTTGCATCCTTTAGAGTTATTTATAATCCAATTGTTTATTTAAATATTAAGGCAAAGAACAAACATGCACTGCTCACTGCTGCTGGTAAAGAAAGAGAAAAAAAAAAGTAACTCAAAAGGTAATACAGTTTCATAACTTTCATTCTTTAACTAATGCACATGTTTCTGAGCTACTCACAGGTTCAAAGATAAATATTAGGCTACCTGCCCTCGCAGGCCATTTTAAGCCTATCAAATTTCCCTTTTGTTGCTCGCGTTAACCTATCTCATTTGGTGGAACATTTTGCCTAGGCCTTGTATCCTTTTAGTAAGGTAACTCCTACAAAGTGTCACCTGATAAGCTGTTATTCATCCAATCGCATCACCTAACTGCATAAAAAAAGATGTTTATAAAAAAATTTAACAAATCATGTTTAGATGCTTAGAGTAGTGAAACTTGAAGTTAGTGACAGGGAGTGAAGCACAGGCAAGAAATGACTTTCCACATAGGAGATTCAGTCGAGACATATGCTTTATTGATCACCATCACTTCACCTATGCTTAACACAACTAAAATGAGTTGGCTATGCTGAACATAACAAAATGTTTTAAACTAAAATGATTTTCCTGGCTGGCCATGTGCCACAGGCAACCACTCAAATCACCCCTATTAAAATCCACCACTGGCATCACTACAGAAAAAAAAAACATTAGATGCAACAGCTTTTAAAATCATGCAAGACATTGTCTCGGGACTACGCAGATAAACACCCTCACTAAACAGAAATCCAACTAAAAAATAAAGACCACATCCAAATCAGCCCTTATAGAATTCAAATAGAAAGTCACTGATTAACTAAAGACTCTGCTTAAGCTGAGTATATCTGAATACGCAAAAAGTAGCAATGCTTCAACTATTCTTGTTATTCTAAAGCCAAATGCCAAGATTCATATTTCCTTAACTTCTGGAAATTAAATCAGAATTCATGATGTTTATCCAATCCTCCAAACCTGGCTATAAGAAAGCAACCTAGACCTTTAATAGTAAAGATGCAATCCTACCAGCAGAAGGAATTGATTCTGATAAAACTGTGGCAGAAGAACAAAGTACTAAAAGTGCGAAATGCAGAATGTTTGTGGAGAATGATTCCTCATTGTACACCAGGCAGAGGAGGAGTAAATTTATTCCACTATTCAGAGAATGTCAAGAAGCAGGTGTGACATCTCCTGTACCCAGCTGTCTTCAAGGTATTCTTCCCTGGAGGGACAAAATCATTCTTGACAACATACACAATAAGAAGGAAATACAAAAGTTTGTCCAACAAAAGTAAGATGTGAAACAGAAGGAAATTCTGCTTCTTTTCTTCTGGTAATAAAGACCATAGAGGGACTGTACCTGTGAAACCTTTTGAAAATTTTCAATGGAAAATGTTGGGGAGAAGGAAGGGAGCACGATAGTTAACTAGAAAAATCAAGAGTATGTTGGAAATGAAGCAGAGACAGGATGTTGGAGATGAACAATAATAAAATCAGTAACTTAATATGGGATTATAATGCAATCGTTATATTTGTGAAACATAACAGAACAAGAAAATCTAGAAATATTGGAATTTTTCAGAATATGCTGGACTTGTGGGGGACTCTAACGCATATGCACTACTATATGTCATTAATGTTCAGAAAACTGCTTTAGGGAGGGGCAGAGGAAGGAAAAATATTCTAGGTGGATGATATTTTATGAAAATTATGGAAAGTAAACTTTTTCCCCAAAACAAGAGATACATTATAGTCCAAAAATATATGGAAAAGACAAAAACATTCTGTGTAATCAGGGACAGTTTCAAATTTATTTCTAATAAAGAATAACCATAGAGTAAATATTCCAGTTTATTTTACACAGATGCACACCAACCATTAATGTCAGACTTTAAAATGTGGAAATGAAGAAGGTAAGTTGTTTTCTTTCATCCACAGCACAGCATAACTCTCAGCTGTCCCTGATTTTTTGCCTCCTCCCTCTCAGGAACATCCACCGCTTAACAGAATAGATAAACAGTGGTTCAGAATAAGATCCATTGTGATAGTGGTTATAGTTGTTGTGGAGAGTTGGGTTTACAACATCTTTAAATGAGGAAGATTATACATTTAGTAATTGTGTTTTTCTCACTCTCTCTGTCAGGAGTATATGAAGTGATCATTATTGTACCAATGGGGTTGACATCCTTGATTCAAATATTGATATGTGTGTGATGGTAAGACAGTCTACAATGCTATATGGAGTGAGGCAAATAAATGGAGCTGAGGAAGCAGCACTGGAAAACTAGTGATTGTAAACTATGATAAAGTAGGCATTCACAGATAGGTGGCAGTCAGTCTATGATAATAAGAGAGAACATGTTATAGTTATTATTAATGGTAAAAGGAAAATAAAGCATGGAAAAGATGAAGTTACAGAAATACGGTTAACAGGAAAAGAAATGAGCAGGATTGATCAAGGGGGGTCTACTATGCAAATCAGAAATGGTGAAAAATAATGCCCTAAACACAAAAAAGTGAAAAACTTTAGCTGTTTTTTTTTTTTTTTTTTTTTGAAGGGGCATCTCCCCACCCCTCCCAAATCTATTTATACAAATTCCATAGTCACACCAACTTGAAGAAGGGAGAAATCTCCCCCAAAAAAGTGAATGATTGATTGCACACAATTTGAAATCACACTAATGATTTCCTACAATCAAGTTTATATTCCTCTGCATTTTTTTCCTTCAAGGTACTGACGCTCAAGAAATTTCACTGCGATCATCTGTAGAGGTTCCTGATCAATGAGATAAAACTGCTATGGAAAAACTGAAAGCAGCTAGAAAAAAGATTAATAAGGAGCACAGTGAAAAGGAGTTGACAGTGTGAGTATATAACAACGTAGTAGAGAGATGCAAGTATACATTTTTACTAAACCTCTTATAAGAAGAGTAAAGAGACTCACGAGTCCTGTTGTACTTTCTATCCAAATATCACAGATCTCAATGACCTCAACATCAACCGTGACTCTTATAGCTGAATGCCTTCATTGGTGCTGCTCAATAAAGACTGGTATTTCAGAGAGGGTCTGTGTTGTGTCTGCCACCCCCCCCCCCCCCACCACCACCAACAGCCCTCAGCATCCCTCATTGCTGTTTGCTGAGATGCATCAGCAGTATAACTTCCAAAGTCATCATCTACTAAGTTACTGTTTTCCTTCCTGTGTGAATTCTAATAAGGGTGCTTTGTTCATCTCTGCTTTTTCAACATATAGTGTTAGCTTGTGTTGTGAAAATCCTCTAATGTGCCTAAATCCTCAGGGCAGAGAGAAGGCACAATACTTTGCTTCCTTGATTGCCATTTGACAAAGTTTTTTTTTCTCAAGCAAAGCAAACATTCTCAGCAAGTTTGGCAACACTGATTGGAATCCAATAAACTTGACCTGTGATGTTATTTTGTTTAGAAAGTTACTATATATTACACCCCCAAAGTCACCACCTCTGAAAAGAAAGCTGAATCCTCCCTTGTGATAGTTTATAAGTTTTAAAAAAATCTAATTTTTGGGATTCACACGTCTCACCTTCTAAAAATTCTGTTATAATTATTCCAATGATCTTAACATTTTAAAGATTTCAGAAAGTAGTACTTCCTTCAGTAAAGATTAGCAAGGCAAGGGGAAACTGTCAAACAATTGTCTTACCTTAACTGAATGTGTCAAAATGGACTGGCTCTGTGACACAGAAGATTGTGGTTCTGATTGTGACCCAGTTGACGAGGGTTTGATTAACAGCCCTGGCATTGAAGCAGCCAATCAATGAGGGTGAGGAGTGAAAGGCATGGCTCATTTGCTTCCCTGGGGGTTGAAGAGAGTTGCACTCACTCATGGCACAGTGGATGGTGCAATTTCTCTGACAGAGATGGAAAAAGCACCACTCTTCCTTCTGGGGGGAGTAAAGGGGAAGGACTGCTTGGGGAAACATTTTTACAAGTGAGATGAACTGTAGACAATCTGCTCAATGAGATAAATAATGCCAAAAATAGGATTAAAAAGATTACATTTTGCTTACAGCAGAAAAGATTGGGGGGGGGGGTAATTTGAAAGTTTGTGTGCTCTTTTTGCCTTTTTTATTTGATATGTATGTTGAATAATATGTACATAAGACATTATTTTGTATATTAAGTCAAATGTAACCCCCGAGCGTAGGATGTCACACCAGCAAAAACAGTAAAGAGTAATCCAAACAGCAGCGGGTGCTGGTGTGAAGCGGCCAAAAACCAAAACTGAAATGGTATGCACCAACAGGATAGTATGGTGAAAGGAAACCTTTCACTAAATCACTCTTCAAAAGACAAAACTTCCAAACTTCCAAATAGAAATCACCACGCTAACTCTAGCAATGTGGAGCAGTAAATCCTTTAATCACAGTGAGCGCTTTCGCCATGCGGCTTCTTCAGACTGTTATACAACAATGAAAACTCAAACAGTTATCTTTATAACATATACCCTCATCCCATTGGTTAAAAACGTCATTACACATATTCAAACACCGAAACACAAAGGCAGTTGATCTCGTACAGAATGCATTCATGCAATGCAAGCCGCTTTGTTATCTACAAACAGGTATTCACAGATACCAAATGAACACCACTCCATATATAAAAATCAGTACAAATGGGGAAACAAGTGCGATAAATACTGAATAAAAACATTTCTAGAGTGTGCTACATGGTCCTACTCAAGGTAGAACAACAGGCAAACATTGTGATGGAAACACTCAATATAGCAACATAAAAACATAAAAATATTTTCACATT
This sequence comes from Protopterus annectens, assembly GCF_019279795.1. NCBI lineage: Eukaryota > Metazoa > Chordata > Ceratodontiformes > Protopteridae > Protopterus > Protopterus annectens. Next base: position 328,034,378 of record NC_056739.1, on the reverse strand, counting down.
TAACTAACCTATGCTTAGAACACTAATCATGTTTATAAAAAGTAAGCCTATACTTACTACTCTAAAATCATCAAATCCTTAAAAATGCAACAAACAATGCTGCTTCTTCTACTTGCAAACAGCTACACTATCAAAACATTGAACCACGTCGCTACTGAGAATGTCGTCATCGTGAACTTAAAGGGGACGACGCTCTAGAGTCAGGCATTTGAAATTCGGGCTTTGTAGTGGATGATTCCACCTCAGATAGAGAAAAAATGTATATATACACAACTATATTGAAGTCACCTAACTTGTAAATTATAATTTAAAATTTGATTCTTCCTGCTAAAAAATCACACACAGGGGATGCAGACAGTTGATTCACGAAAGGTATTATGGATGTAGACATTGAACATTCAAATGCACTATTTCTATAGAAAAACCTAAAATAGGACGGACTAATCCTGGAACCGAATGTAAAAAATGTATATGCGTTTCCATGGAATCAAATACAGCTCACACGCTCTATATACTCTAAATACTAGTGTGTACAGACGTTGCAGGCATTAGCATAGCGTAAACCTACTTTAACCTCGCACTCTTAAAACTTGGACATGTTATAGACCAAAAACGATATTATCAGTCTCTGTAACACCACATCTAACTATGCAGTGAGTCTCTAGATGTGCTATAACCCAGTATCTGAACATTGAAAAGATGAAGCTCGACCACAGCACTGTGGTGTGTGTATGAACATGGAAATGTCACTCAGGGTGTACAATAGAGGGGAAAGGAGAGAAAGAGAAAAAGAGAATGGGGAGGAAAGGAGACAAAATGGGGGGAACAACAAAAGACAGAAAAAAGGGGGGATAGAAAGGGGAGGTCAAATAAATATGAAAATGAAAAATGAAAAATGAAAAGTGGGATAAAAAATGAAAGAAAGGGAGGATATAGTACAGGAAAAAAGGGTAAAGGTGGAAAAAAGGGAAAGAAATGATAGAGAGAAGAGGGGAAAGATAGGAAAAGGGGGAAATGGAAGGAACAAGATGGACAAAGAAGGGATGGAACCAAAGGAAAAGATGAGAAAAGGAGTCTGTAGGTGCATATTACTAAAGTACAAAAGTGGAAGACAGGTTATGAACACACTACTACGGTGTTCTATAGATCCTGCTGTTTAGGTACAAATAATGTCCTTTTCCGAAGTAAAAGGAGTCGGTGGGTGCATGTTGCTAAAGTACATAAGTGGAAGACAGGTTATGAACACACTACTACGGTGTTCTATAGATCCTGCTGTTTGGGTACAAATAATCTCCTTTTCCGAAGGAAGGGCCTGACCTGTACTTTGTCATTAAGGCCTGGGTACAACTCAGCCCTCAATCTTATAATCCATTTCGTCTCATTCTCCAGGGTGAAGTTAACAATATCCCCTCCTCTCTTATTCGGTATGATCTTCTGGATGACAAAGAATGTAAAAGAGTGGCTGGGCCCTCTCTCTTTATGATGTTTAGCCAAGGCATTAACCACTGAGGCTGTCCTAATGTGGTAAATGTGCTCCCTAATGCGTTCTCTGAATGACCTGTTGGTTTTACCAACATAGAACGCTTGACATGCTTCACAGGTCGCCATGTAGACAATATTGGAGCTTTCACAGGAGGTTCTAGTATAAAAACTATAGCTCCGTTGAGTGGTGGGATGGATAAAGCTCACTGTCTCATTAATAAACATACACTGATTGCATCTACCACATGATGTGGTGTTCGTCAACTGTGTGGTAAGTCTCTCTGTAGCTAAGTTGTTCCTAGGTTTACACACAATCCTCTTTAAATTGGGTTGATTCTTATAAGTGATACTTGGGCATGACCCCACTATCTCCTTTATGTCAGGGTCTAACATCAGTAAGTCCCAATGTTTCTCCAAGATTTGTTTCAGACCCACTGAATCTTTGGTATAGAACATGGAAACTCTACTCTTATTGGGGTTCGAATGGCTGTTCAATACTAAAGCAGGTGAAGGCTCAGAGTAGTATGGTTTTGCCCTGGTGTTTCTAAGGCTTTCAACATCAACAGCAGTACATTCAAAGGTACTTTCATTGTAACCCCTTTTTAAGAATCTAGCCTTCAAACCTTTAAGTTCATCTGCATAGCCTTCATTGGTAGGGTTCAACCTAGAGGCCCTCATTATCTGGCCCTTCATTACATTGTCGAACACATACTTGGGATGCATACTATCCCTGTGTAGAATGGTGTTCCTGAAACATAACTTCCTATGCACATTTGTGTTAAGCAGCCCATTACTGAGTCTATTGATGCTCACATCCAAATATGAGATATGGTCTACTGAGTAGTTTAAAGTGAACCTAAGGAACTCAGTTGAACTGTTCATGCATTCAACAAAAATCAACAATGCCTCTCTGTCTCCTCCAAATAAAGAAAAGGTCATCGACAAACCTACGGTAAAAACCAACATGTTCCTGAAACTGTAGTGTATTGAATAGGAATGACTCTTCCCATTGTGCCATGACAAGGTTGGCGTAGCTATTGGCACAGGACGTGCCCATAGCCACGCCATCCTTCTGTAAGAAGATGTCATCTCCAAACATAAAAACGTTATTCAATAAAACTGTTTCTAGAAGTAAAGCAATAAATTCTATTTTCACATTGGTGAAATCAGAATGATTTTTAAGATACTCTTGTATATGTTGTACACCTACATCATTGGGGATTACAGTGAAAAGACTCACAACGTCTAGTGTTACTAAGATGTAGTGGGTATCATCCTCTAATTTTTTCATATAGTCATATAAATCCAACAGGAACTGCTTGCTGTCTCTAAGTATAAACTTGTTTTTATTGACCAGTGGCCTTAGGTGATATTCAATAAAGATAGAGAAGGGTTCAGTCACCCAACCTTGTCCGGCTACAATTGGCCTCATTGGAGGATCAATGGCCGATTTATGGACTTTGGGAAGTCCTTGTATAATAGGGATCAGGGGATTATTCACTTTAAAATAATCATATAGTTCCTTCATGATACTATCAGAAGCTAACAGCTCATCAAGCATATAGTAAACCTGTAGGGTTTTCTCTTTAACCACATCCATCCCTATCTTCAGATATGAGGAGGTCTCTCCCAGAAGTATTCCCATCCTTCTATTGTAATCCAATGAATCCATAAGGACAATAGGTCCTCCTTTGTCAGCCGGTCTTATAACAAGAGTAGTATCATATTTCAGGTCCTTAAGTGCTACTCTATGATTAAAACTTAGATTCTGTTTATGCGTGACATTCCTTGTATTCTCAAAATGACTATAGATGTCATTCTCTGTTATCTTAGAATAAACATCCAACAACGGATGTAATTGGGGGATGTATACACTATTGCTTCTAAACCTGCTAGTGTCCTGTCGCTCAAGGGTATTACCAAAATCAAGTTTCAACTGAATGTTCCTTACAAACATTTTAATATCAATAATAGAGTCAGCAACATTACCCCTGCTAGTGGGTATGAAGCTAAGACCCTTATTGAGAACATCTTTCTCATGCTTATTCAGAACTTTCTTTGAAAGATTCACAATCAGCGAATCGTCTTCTCCCACATTCTTTTCAGGGTAGGCCCTTGTTGTTCCCCTCCTGAACCTTTCCTCTTTTGTCTGCCCCTGCTCATCGATCTTGTTCTCCCTTGATGTTGCTTCTGTGCTATGGGGAAAGGGGTATTGTTATTGCTCTGTAGAACCTTTCTTCTAACCACTACCTCGTCTGATTTCCTCACATTACTCATGGTTGTAGGGTCAGGTGGTGGTTGGATAACATGAGTATCTATTCCCTCCACCACTGTCTCCTTTTCCCCCCTGGTTGTGGGATTATCTGAACTATCCCCACGTTCGTCTTCCTGAAAGACAATTTCAGTATAAGAAACATTCCTCCTCGTATTAATATCAGAACTGGTTGTACCATTAACCGGTCTATGGCTTGCCGGTCTATCCAATCCATTCTCAATGCTAGAAACGTTCCCTTTCATTGTTTGTACACTTGAATTGTGTGGAAAACCATTCCCTAGTGTGTGTCTATTACCAACATTGTTATTACTCAAAGTTGGTCGGTCTCTAGGCCAAGTAAACACATTTGAGTTTTTAAAATCCCTTAGGTCCCTCATGATTTTGTTCTTCTTTTGTTCAATTAATCGTCTTTCAAAAACCATAACATTATCTATGACCCTTTCAATCTTGGTATCAATATTTACATTCACATATTTCTTAGTAATAGTATCATACAAATCATTCACTTTCAATCTTAAATTCTCCTCCTCAGGTAAATGGAACCTAATTAACAGTTTCATATAATTATTACTAAGCTCAATATTGAGCTGCTGCCATTCATACAAAAGGTCCGGTATAGAGTCACCTGAGGTGGGCATTTTTAAAATACGTAGCCCACGAGGAATAATGTGTTTGTCCAAACATGCTTCAAAATATTGCCGTTGGACTTGCAGCTTTTTTAACTTAATTGTCTCAGTTTCCAAAACTTGCAAGTCATTTGATAAACTTAGATAACTCTCATTATTATTTATAGCATTCATTGAGCCAAAATCCGGCTCATAAGAGAGTAGCAGGTTCTCCCCGCCAGTCACACAGGCATGAAACCGTCCCAGCCTATCACTAGGTTGGACAGTTTGTGGTACGTACGGTAGTTCTATGTTCGAGGTAGCGTTATCGGCCATATCCACAGTTCAGGAGTAAGGAAAATCAAAGTAAACTAAGTCAAATGTAACCCCCGAGCGTAGGATGTCACACCAGCAAAAACAGTAAAGAGTAATCCAAACAGCAGCGAGTGATGGTGTGAAGCGGCCAAAAAACAAAACTGAAACGGTATGCACCAACAGGATAGGATGGTGAAAGAAACCTTTCACTAAATCACTCTTCAAATGACAAAACTTCCAAACTTCCAAATAGAAATCACCACGCTAACTCTAGCAATGTGGAGCAGTAAATCCTTTAATCACAGTGAGCGCTTTCGCCATGCGGCTTCTTCAGACTGTTATACAACAATAAAAACTCAAACAGTTATCTTTATAACATATTCCCTCATCCCATTGGTTAAAAACGTCATTACACATATTCAAACACCAAAACACAAAGGCAGTTGAGGTATTCACAGATACCAAATGAACACCACTCCATATATAAAAATCAGTACAAGAACAACAGGCAAACATGTGATGGGAAAAACTCCAATATAGCAACAAAAAACATAAAATATTTTCACATTTAACTAACCTATGCTTAGAACACTAATCATGTTTATGATTCAGATTCAGAAAAAAAAAAAAAATATATAATATACAATATTGAAGTCACCTAACTTGTAAATATAATATAATTTAAAATTTGATTCTTAAAAAAAAAACACACAGGGGATGCAGACAGTTGATTTCAAAAAAGGTATTATGGATGTAGACATTGAACATTCAAATGCACTATTTCTATAGAAAACCTAAAATAGGGACGACTAATCCTGGAACCGAAACATTGAAAAAGATGAAGCTCGACCACAGCTCAGTGGTGTGTGTATGAACAAGGAATGGGGAGGAAGGGAACAAAATGGGGAACAACAAACAACAAAAAAGGGGGGATAGAAAGGGAGGTCAAATAAATATGAAAATGAAGAAAGGTAGGATATAGTAAAAGAAAGAAGGGTAAAGGTGGAAAAGGGAAAGAAATGGTAGAGAGAAGAGAAGAGGGGAAAGATAGGAAAAGGGGGGAAATGGAGGGAACAAGATGGACAAAGAAGGGATGGAACCTGAGGAAAAGATGAGAAAAGGAGTCCGTAGGTGCATGTTGCTAAAGTACATAAGTGGAAGACAGGTTATGAACACACTACTACGGTGTTCTAAAGATCCTACTGTTTAGGTACAAATAATCTCCTTTTCCGAAGGAAAAGGAGTCTGGGGGTGCATCTTACTAAAGTACAAAGTGGAAGACAGGTTATGAACACACTACTACGGTGTCCTATAGATCCTGCTGTTTGGGTACAAATAATCTCCTTTTCCGAAGGAAGGGCCTGACCTGTACTTTGTCATTAAGGCCCGGGTACAACTCAGCCCTCAATCTTATAATCCATTTCGTCTCATTCTCCAGGGTGAAGTTAACAATATCCCCTCCTCTCTTATTCGGTAAGATCTTCTGGATGACAAAGAATGTTGCTATATTGAGTGTTTCCATCACAATGTTTGCCTGTTGTTCTACCTTGAGTAGGACCATGCAGCACACTCTAGAAATGTTTTTATTCAGTATTTATCGCACTTGTTTCCCCATTTGTACTGATTTTTATATATGGAGTGGTGTTCATTTGGTATCTGTGAATACCTGTTTGTAGATAACGAAGCGGCTTGCATTGCATGAATGCATTCTGTACGAGATCAACTGCCTTTGTGCTTCGGTGTTTGAATATGTGTAATGACGTTTTTAACCAATGGGATGAGGGTATATGTTATAAAGATAACTGTTTGAGTTTTCATTGTTGTATAACAGTCTGAAGAAGCCGCATGGCGAAAGCGCTCACTGTGATTAAAGGATTTACTGCTCCACATTGCTAGAGTTAGCGTGGTGATTTCTATTTGGAAGTTTGGAAGTTTTGTCTTTTGAAGAGTGATTTAGTGAAAGGTTTCCTTTCACCATACTATCCTGTTGGTGCATACCATTTCAGTTTTGGTTTTTGGCCGCTTCACACCAGCACCCGCTGCTGTTTGGATTACTCTTTACTGTTTTTGCTGGTGTGACATCCTACGCTCGGGGGTTACATTTGACTTAGTTTACTTTGATTTTCCTTACTCCTGAACTGTGGATATGGCTGATAACGCTACCTCGAACATAGAACTACCGTACGTACCACAAACGGTCCAACCTAGTGATAGGCTGGGACGGTTTCATGCCTGTGTGACTGGCGGGGAGAACCTGCTACTCTCTTATGAGCCGGATTTTGGCTCAATGAATGCTATAAATAATAATGAGAGTTATCTAAGTTTATCAAATGACTTGCAAGTTTTGGAAACTGAGACAATTAAGTTAAAAAAGCTGCAAGTCCAACGGCAATATTTTGAAGCATGTTTGGACAAACACATTATTCCTCGTGGGCTACGTATTTTAAAAATGCCCACCTCAGGTGACTCTATACCGGACCTTTTGTATGAATGGCAGCAGCTCAATATTGAGCTTAGTAATAATTATATGAAACTGTTAATTAGGTTCCATTTACCTGAGGAGGAGAATTTAAGATTGAAAGTGAATGATTTGTATGATACTATTACTAAGAAATATGTGAATGTAAATATTGATACCAAGATTGAAAGGGTCATAGATAATGTTATGGTTTTTGAAAGACGATTAATTGAACAAAAGAAGAACAAAATCATGAGGGACCTAAGGGATTTTAAAAACTCAAATGTGTTTACTTGGCCTAGAGACCGACCAACTTTGAGTAATAACAATGTTGGTAATAGACACACACTAGGGAATGGTTTTCCACACAATTCAAGTGTACAAACAATGAAAGGGAACGTTTCTAGCATTGAGAATGGATTGGATAGACCGGCAAGCCATAGACCGGTTAATGGTACAACCAGTTCTGATATTAATACGAGGAGGAATGTTTCTTATACTGAAATTGTCTTTCAGGAAGACGAACGTGGGGATAGTTCAGATAATCCCACAACCAGGGGGGAAAAGGAGACAGTGGTGGAGGGAATAGATACTCATGTTATCCAACCACCACCTGACCCTACAACCATGAGTAATGTGAGGAAATCAGACGAGGTAGTGGTTAGAAGAAAGGTTCTACAGAGCAATAATTATACCCCTTTCCCCATAGCACAGAAGCAACATCAAGGGAGAACAAGATCGATGAGCAGGGGCAGACAAAAGAGGAAAGGTTCAGGAGGGGAACAACAAGGGCCTACCCTGAAAAGAATGTGGGAGAAGACGATTCGCTGATTGTGAATCTTTCAAAGAAAGTTCTGAATAAGCATGAGAAAGATGTTCTCAATAAGGGTCTTAGCTTCATACCCACCAGCAGGGGTAATGTTGCTGACTCCATTATTGATATTAAAATGTTTGTAAGGAACATTCAGTTGAAACTTGATTTTGGTAATACCCTTGAGCGACAGGACACTAGCAGGTTTAGAAGCAATAGTGTATACATCCCCCAATTACATCCGTTGTTGGATGTTTATTCTAAGGTAACAGAGAATGACATCTATAGTCATTTTGAGAATACAAGGAATGTCACGCATAAACAGAATCTAAGTTTTAATCATAGAGTAGCACTTAAGGACCTGAAATATGATACTACTCTTGTTATAAGACCGGCTGACAAAGGAGGACCTATTGTCCTTATGGATTCATTGGATTACAATAGAAGGATGGGAATACTTCTGGGAGAGACCTCCTCATATCTGAAGATAGGGATGGATGTGGTTAAAGAGAAAACCCTACAGGTTTACTATATGCTTGATGAGCTGTTAGCTTCTGATAGTATCATGAAGGAACTATATGATTATTTTAAAGTGAATAATCCCCTGATCCCTATTATACAAGGACTTCCCAAAGTCCATAAATCGGCCATTGATCCTCCAATGAGGCCAATTGTAGCCGGACAAGGTTGGGTGACTGAACCCTTCTCTATCTTTATTGAATATCACCTAAGGCCACTGGTCAATAAAAACAAGTTTATACTTAGAGACAGCAAGCAGTTCCTGTTGGATTTATATGACTATATGAAAAAATTAGAGGATGATACCCACTACATCTTAGTAACACTAGACGTTGTGAGTCTTTTCACTGTAATCCCCAATGATGTAGGTGTACAACATATACAAGAGTATCTTAAAAATCATTCTGATTTCACCAATGTGAAAATAGAATTTATTGCTTTACTTCTAGAAACAGTTTTATTGAATAACGTTTTTATGTTTGGAGATGACATCTTCTTACAGAAGGATGGCGTGGCTATGGGCACGTCCTGTGCCAATAGCTACGCCAACCTTGTCATGGCACAATGGGAAGAGTCCTTCCTATTCAATACACTACAGTTTCAGGAACATGTTGGTTTCTACCGTAGGTTTGTCGATGACCTTTTCTTTATTTGGAGGGGAGACAGAGAGGCATTGTTGATTTTTGTTGAATGCATGAACAGTTCAACTGAGTTCCTTAGGTTCACTTTAAACTACTCAGTAGACCATATCTCATATTTGGATGTGAGCATCAATAGACTCAGTAATGGGCTGCTTAACACAAATGTGCATAGGAAGTTATGTTTCAGGAACACCATTCTACACAGGGATAGTATGCATCCCAAGTATGTGTTCGACAATGTAATGAAGGGCCAGATAATGAGGGCCTCTAGGTTGAACCCTACCAATGAAGGCTATGCAGATGAACTTAAAGGCTTGAAGGCTAGATTCTTAAAAAGGGGTTACAATGAAAGTACCTTTGAATGTACTGCTGTTGATGTTGAAAGCCTTAGAAACACCAGGGCAAAACCATACTACTCTGAGCCTTTACCTGCTTTAGTATTGAACAGCCATTCGAACCCCAATAAGAGTAGAGTTTCCATGTTCTATACCAAAGATTCAGTGGGTCTGAAACAAATCTTGGAGAAACATTGGGATTTACTGATGTTAGACCCTGACATAAAGGAGATAGTGGGGTCATGCCCAAGTATCACTTATAAGAATCAACCCAATTTAAAGAGGATTTTGTGTAAACCTAGGAACAACTTAGCTACAGAGAGACTTAGCACACAGTTGACGAACACCATACCGTGTGGTAGATGCAATCAGTGTATGTTTATTAATGAGACAGTGAGCTTTATCCATCCCACCACTCAACGGAGCTATAGTTTTTATACTAAAACCTCATGTGAAAGCTCCAATATTGTCTACATGGCGACCTGTGAAGCATGTCAAGCGTTCTATGTTGGTAAAACCAACAGGTCATTCAGAGAACGCATTAGGGAGCACATTTACCACATTAGGACAGCCTCAGTGGTTAATGCCTTGGCTAAACATCATAAAGAGAGAGGGCCCAGCCACTCTTTTACATTCTTTGTCATCCAGAAGATCATACCGAATAAGAGAGGAGGGGATATTGTTAACTTCACCCTGGAGAATGAGACGAAATGGATTATAAGATTGAGGGCTGAGTTGTACCCAGGCCTTAATGACAAAGTACAGGTCAGGCCCTTCCTTCGGAAAAGGAGATTATTTGTACCCAAACAGCAGGATCTATAGGACACCGTAGTAGTGTGTTCATAACCTGTCTTCCACTTTGTACTTTAGTAAGATGCACCCCCAGACTCCTTTTCCTTCGGAAAAGGAGATTATTTGTACCTAAACAGTAGGATCTTTAGAACACCGTAGTAGTGTGTTCATAACCTGTCTTCCACTTTTGTACTTCAGTAATATGCACCTACAGCCTCCTTTTCTCATCTTGTCCTCTGGTTCCATCCCTTCTTTGTCCATCTTGTTCCTTCCATTTCCCCCTTCTCCTATCTTTCCCCTCTTCTCTCCATCATTTCTTTCCCTTTTTTCCACCCTTACCCTTTTTCCTGTACTATATCCTCCCTTTCTTTCATTTTTCATCCCACTTTTCATTTTTCATTTTTCCTTTTCATATTTATTTGACCTCCCCTTTCTATCCCCCCTTTTTTTCTGTCTTTTGTTGTTCCCCCCATTTTGTCTCCTTTCCTCCCCATTCTCTTTTTCTCTTTCTTTCCTTTCCCCTCTATTGTACACCCTAGTGACATCTCCTTGTTCATACACACACCACTGAGCTGTGGTCGAGCTTCATCTTTTCAATGTTCAGATACTGGGTTATAGCACATCTAGAGACTCACTGCATAGTTAGATGTGGTGTTACAGAGACTGACAATATCGTTTTTGGTCTATAACATGTCCAAGTTTTAAGAGTGCGAGGTTAAAGTAGGTTTACGCTATGCTAATGCCTGCAACGTCTGTACACACTAGTATTGAGAGTATATAGAGCGTGAGAGCTATATTTGATTCCATGGAAACGCATATACATTTTTTACATTCGGTTCCAGGATTAGTCCGTCCTATTTTAGGTTTTTCTATAGAAATAGTGCATTTGAATGTTCAATGTCTACATCCATAATACCTTTCGTAAATCAACTGTCTGCATCCTGTGTGTGATTTTTAGCAGGAAGAATCAAATTTTAAATTATAATTTACAAGTTAGGTGACTTCAATATAGTTGTGTATATATACATTTTTTCTCTATCTGAGGTGGAATCATCCACTACAGAGCCCGAATTTCAAATGCCTGACTCTAGAGCGTCGTCCCCTTTAAGTTCACGATGACGACATTCTCAGTAGCGACGTGGTTCAATGTTTTGATAGTGTAGCTGTTTGCAAGTAGAAGAAGCAGCATTGTTTGTTGCATTTTTAAGGATTTGATGATTTTAGAGAAGTAAGTATAGGCTTACTTTTTATAAACATGATTAGTGTTCTAAGCATAGGTTAGTTAAATGTGAAAATATTTTTATGTTTTTATGTTGCTATATTGAGTGTTTCCATCACAATGTTTGCCTGTTGTTCTACCTTGAGTAGGACCATGTAGCACACTCTAGAAATGTTTTTATTCAGTATTTATCGCACTTGTTTCCCCATTTGTACTGATTTTTATATATGGAGTGGTGTTCATTTGGTATCTGTGAATACCTTTTTGTAGATAACGAAGCGGCTTGCATTGCATGAATGCATTCTGTACGAGATCAACTGCCTTTGTGTTTCGGTGTTTGAATATGTGTAATGACGTTTTTAACCAATGGGATGAGGGTATATGTTATAAAGATAACTGTTTGAGTTTTCATTGTTGTATAACAGTCTGAAGAAGCCGCATGGCGAAAGCGCTCACTGTGATTAAAGGATTTACTGCTCCACATTGCTAGAGTTAGCGTGGTGATTTCTATTTGGAAGTTTGGAAGTTTTGTCTTTTGAAGAGTGATTTAGTGAAAGGTTTCCTTTCACCATACTATCCTGTTGGTGCATACCATTTCAGTTTTGGTTTTTGGCCGCTTCACACCAGCACCCGCTGCTGTTTGGATTATTTTGTATATGCTGTAAATTATTTAATTTTCTTTGTAAATGACTCTTTAGTGCCACTACATCTTTTACATCCTCTCTCCCTCGAGTGACTACTAAATCTCATACATGGGGCCATTATTATCTCATCTGAAATACTACAGTTTATGTGTAATGTATCCCTCTTATGCTGTACTGCAGTATCTGCACAGGAACATGACTCTGAGCATCTGGTGTGCAAACAGAACCCAGATTCTTCCAACCTTTCCAGCATGAAGGCACATGCACCTGTTGAACCACTTCAAATGGCAGGGAGGACAGTGACCCGCATCAAATGAGTAAGATATTTGCCTTTGGCTGTACATAGACAGTTGTGTTCCAGTCTGCAGCACATAAAGATAACCTTGTGTATTATATTATATTATATTACATTATATTATATTCAGGTTTGTAATCTGGATGGGTTAGTAGAAGACACAGTGGCGATGAAGGGATATGCTTAGAACATGTTTACCAATACAATAATGGTCTCAATGGACCATTTACAAGCTCAGCTCAGTTGCAAACAAAACAGAAGAGGTACATTCACATTAGAGATTTTAAGCAACCAACTGTCTGTGTGTGTGTGATTAGCATACTATGAGAAACTAACAAAACCGTAGCTTCAAGGGCTAAAAGTTTGATAACCATATAGACAGTGTTTATCTGGCATAGTGTTTTTGAACAAAGCATTCTGAGTGATAGTTATAGGAAAGTGTAAGGTCATCAGAACATGAGGTATCTGAAGAATGAAAATGCAGCCATTTAGCTCCCCTGTCCCTTGACCATTTGTTTTAATGAGAGAGAGATTATTGGCCCCTAAGCCTCCTGTTATGGTTGTGATGCGAGTGCTGCTGAGATGAAGAGAACTGCACTCACTCAGGGTCCCAATTTCTCTGACAGACTGTGAAAAGCACCATTCTTCCTTCGAGGGGGGAGTGAAGGGGCAGATCTGCTTAGGGAACATCCCTTTTAGAAGCGAGTCAAACTGTACTGCATTACCAGCTCAGTGCCATTATGCTGCCACATAAGTACCATTTCTGGCTAGAATATTGTGCATTCCTTGGCAGACATAATCTGGTCCTTACTCTACACAAGCTTCCACCAAATGTCATTTAGCTGCAGCAGACAGCGTTAACCCCCCCCCCCCCCCGAACAGGTGAGGTGGCACTGGCCACCCATTCACACAGTTATGTTTGGTTCCTCCACTGCCAATGCTACTAGCCAGTTATGGTTTATCTAGATCTGTATCCCTCAAAGCTGTGGAGCTGCCAACCCCAACTTTTTGAAACAATATAAATCCTCCAAAGTGGAAAGACAAATAATCTTCTGTATGTCCCAAGTCTTAAAGCAAGTGTGTTTAGCAAACAAAGGTACAACATAACAGTTTGAAATACTGTCAAAGCAGGCCCTGAAACAAGACTGAGCAGCTTTAGTATATCTTGTTTGGTGTATGACGGAGCTCTTAATCATCAGATAATGACATTTAATTGCGACTTACCACATCATAATCATGTTACTTAAACACTGAGGGTGGTGATTTGACTTGCTTTGCTGTATCTGTCACAAGTATGCAGTCTAAGAAATAAAAATGACATGTGTACACACAGGTGTTGGAGCCCCTAAAGATTACTTTACTTGTTTCTATACTGCCACTTCTGCAGAACTAGTCCCAGGACCCTAGACTTGACCCTTCACAGAAATTGAAGTGGTCAAGAACTACATTCACAAAAAAAGTTTTAAAAATCCCTTTGGAGAAGGATAAATTAACTGGGTTCTCATGATGTAAGAAGCACAGATTTGAGAGCAACAGTACTTTATGAGGTCTGTCTAGGGCATGTGGGTTTTGAATGATCTGGTTGAAAACCTATCTGGAGTTAGTGGACAATGGATATCACTATCAAGAATTAGGTGACTGCAAAAGCAAAATTGAACTGCAGAAAAGATATGAATAAGCAACAGGGCATGACAGGATTGTGAAATATGCACTTTCACTGCATATCAGTGGGTGGTGTTATAGCAACCGATGGAAAACCAAGTGTTGCTTTGTCAAAGCATAACTGAAATTATCTGGTCTATGCCACAATATTCTAGCTGCTTACAATAGGATTTTTTTTTTACAAATATTTCAGATACTATTTCATTAACACATTTATCTTATTTTTAAAATTATTCTGTCAATTAAATTAGTCTTGAATTTAATTTAATTTATTTTTTTGTCCAAAGGAAATGTTATTTTACTACTATTATCAAATGTATTGGTGTCCTTCATCAAATGGTACATGTAAGCCTTCTGTTTGTTAGTGTTTTCCCTTTGATACAAATGTAAAGAAAGTATGACATGTTGACTGCTGCTTGCTATACCATCAGAAGACAAATGTAAATTAAATGAAATTGTGAAAAAAATACTTAAATGTACTATAAATTTAGGGTTACCACCTGCCCCTCTTTACACAGGACAGTCCGTACTGCAGCAATTGTGTCCTATGGGGGGGGGGGGGGGGGAGACATGAAAAATTGCAAACATACAGAGATTTGCAAACACAAGAAAATCTTGTTTCTTTTAGTAGCTGCATAGAACAATTATTTTGTATCCGAAACACCTTATTATACAAAAGAGTAGAAACGAGTGTCACTCACAATATCACATCGGTAAACAATTTTTGTAGGAGTCTCCATCCCCTGCATATTCCATTCTGGAAACTGAACTCCCAAGTCTTTAAATATACTAGCCCCGAGGTTGTAAAAATTCACAGAAAAGGGAAAAGTATTAAAAAATAACTTTCCTTTACTCAAAGTGGTCTGGCTAAGGAAAAGTATTAAATCTAAATTCCACAAATGATATATGCTTGACAATACGCATCTCAGTTATAGATACATTTTTCAATTACATTTTTACATGTGTGTACATCTCAGAAAGATTTCTGACAGTATCTTCAGCTAACAGGTATGATTCAAATATAGGAGGATGTGAAGTAAAGTCATACTATGAAAACATAATTTGCAGAAAACAGAAATACACTCTGGATTTGATTCTCTCCAGTAATATATATAACTGGGACCCATTACCTGACAACCTAGTTTTGCCAAAAGCCTTATAAGCAATCCAGTAAAAATCACACACACAAGAATGTGTCACCTATCCAATTTAATACAGACAATTTAATCTCAACACTCAATCAATACAATTGGTAATATATTAAAATATCTTCCTCTAGACAAAGCCTTCCTCAAATTTAACAAAAGCTTTACCAATATACTGAAGGAACATGCTCCCATCAGGAGAGAAAGAGAAACTTAATCCAGCAGCATGGCTATCTAGAAACAGTAAGCAACTAATTGGTGCCTAGATACAAGGCTGGAAAAGCATGGCATGACAACAAATCCCAGGAAATACTTCCACACTACAGACAGATAAGTAATAAAACCAAACTCAGTATAAGGCATGATAAAAAACACCACTACTTTAACTTACAGCAGGCACACCAAAATAATAAAACAATTAAGGTCACTGGCCCAAAATCTACTGAGCCCAGGCCACAATCAATAACCTACACCCTCCCTGGAAGACATTTCTAGCAACAGTAGCTAATTACGTTAACAAATACTCCCTTAAATCTGTAACTTCACTTTCAAAGACAACCATCAAACCAACCCCCACATCCACAAAACCTCATTGAAGCAGACTTCTCACTCAAACCTGCAGTTGAATCTCTATCATATCCAGTCTCTACACTAATAAACAGATCCATTCTAGAATCTCATGTCCCAACCACTAAAGGAAGGTATACATATTTCCGTTTCATAAAGGAGGACCTTCTTGCTAACTACTCCAGCTTCAGACTAATTGCCATTCTGTCTCCATGGTCTAAAATATTACAAAAGTATATCCATTCCCAATTACTGTAATACATAACCATAAATAATCCTCTATCTCCCACATAACATGCTTTTCATCCCATTCACATCACCACTACTGACCTACACACATTAGAACAGGTCAATTAAGAAATCACACACAAGTCAGAACAGGTCAGTTAAGGTTAATTATCTGTGAAGTGATGGGTGGAGCTACGAACTAAACCTTCTATTTAGGGGTAAAATAAAACATTTCAAAGCTTTTCTGGTAAAGCTCACCAAGACTCTGACACAACTTACTGTGAGGGAAAGGTTAGCTTGCCTTTGATTTCTTGTATTTTGCATTACTTTATTGACTTCTTCTATTTTGTAAACTCTGATTTTTCTTTATACTGTATTTTACTTGTATTCTGCTTTGAATTGCATATTAAATTTTTTCCCACTCTCCCCCCATGTTGCTGTTGTGTTCTTAAACACAACTGTCTTTCTAGTTTTGCCTGCCCTTATGTTAAGTTGACCACATATCGCCTTCCCTCTCTCTCCTTTCACTGGCTGTTGTGAGTAAGCAAAAAATATATCATTTTGTGAAATCACTCCCTTTCAACAATTTAAATTTATTGGCCATCCCACTGTATTCCATAGAGCAAGAAAACAAAAGTTTACACCCCCTTTCAATCTATCTTGCTCTTTCAAAATTAGTGGCTCTCCACTTAGACAGCTGAAACTTTGGTTACCCCCTTTTCATACCTAACTGCTTAGTGCACACTGCAGTGTTTATAGTATTAACCAATTTTTCATCTTACCTTTAAACATCTATTGCTAGATCACCAATTATTGGACAGCCCACAATCTGCCTCTCAGCAGTCATATTGGAATTAGTGCTTCTGTTTTTTCCTGGTGAGACAAGGAACACAGGGGCATTACTTCCTGCAGACTGCTGATCATTAGAAAGCCTAATAACTGCTTCATATGTGACAGCTTGGAATTTGTGCTTATATTCTGCTCTTGGTGAGAGAAGGAGCAACGTGCAGTGATTCCTGACTGTTTCTGGTTGGACAGTGAGTGTCTGTGCTTAACGTTCCTGATTGGTCTGGCTGCTATTCAAGGCATCTACCAAGAAAACACTACAACTAACCTACAGACCCTTGCATCATCTGGGACAATACTGTGGATCACCAAACAGGTTATGGCCTACTTCTCATCTTGGGATAGGTGCTAACATTTTGCTTCTGGTGAGAGAAGAAGCAAAGGAGCATTGTATCCCAGCAAAGTGAAGCTGTGATGATCCCAGTACTAGTAGTAGCCATTCATGCAAATCCCCTCTTTTCATCATTCTTGACAAGCTAATTCTTTGTTTCCAGTAAGTAGTGCCATTTCACACACAGCTAATCAGAGGAGGGGCACTGAGCAAAACTCTGATATGTGATATATAACATTAAGTATCCTGCTTTTTGCTTATTTTTACTAGCTATTGCATATTCTAAGATATTTATAGCACTTTTATTGTCTGCTGCATAATTTTTACTGTATTTTATAGCTATAAACTAATCTGCATGGTTGTATTAAAATTGTCTGCCTCACAGGGCCTGATAAATAAGTTTTTTTACTGTCACACTATTTGTAAATATTTTCTAGCTAGCTTCACTGTATGTAAGGTATTAACTGGAAATGTTCTCCATTTGTTAAACATCAGTTTGTTTGTTCTGATTTCCTGCCAAGTAGTGTATCATATAACTGATTTGTTTACAGTTAAAAACATTCTCTAGAGTCTCCTTGCACCTTTATCTGTTTAAAACATTCATTTAAAGGCTCACTGCTGTTTTTCTGCTGTGATAAACATTTCTGTAGTGTTTTCTCCCTAAGTAGTGTAAGTAGCAGCTGTAGCATTGCCCATATTCAGGATTGTGTTTCTGGGCCTACTTGTTTGTTTGCAGAGGCTGTGTGTCTGAGCACATTTTCCAGACCATCTTAGTTTAGCAAAAGCCATTTTACATTTCAGTGAGAGTGTAGTGTTTATGGTCATTGGCTGATTGGGGTTACCTAGACTACGGCTTGGAGTAAGCACCTCATTGGTTCTTTCTAGCTTTTTAAAAGTTGTTTCAAGTTTCAACCATCTATTACTTAAGAAGTTAACTTGTGAGTGTTTCTGCCATTTTACACATAGCTAATTGGAGGAGGGGCACTGAGCAAAACTCTGATCTGTGATATGTAACATTAAGTATCCTGTTTTTTGATTATTTTTACTAGTTATTGCTTAGTCTAAGATATTTATAGCACTTTTATTGTCTGCTGCATACTTTTAACTGTATAGTATAACTATAAACCAATCTGCATGGTTGTACTAAAATTGTCTGCCTCACAGGGCCTGATAAATAAGGTTTTTACTGTCACACTGTTTGTAAATCTTTTCTAGCTAGTTTCACTGTGTGTAAGGTATTAACTGGACATTTTCAATATTTGTTAAACATCTCTTTGTTCTGATTCCCCTGTCAAGGAGTGTATCATATAACTGATTTAGTTTCCAATCCTTCTTCCCTCTTGGTGTCTTGTTCTTATACTTGGTGGCTTTGGTATTGCCCACCCCTACTGCAAATTTGATCTTGGACACTCCTCCCAGTCTAGTGTCATTAGGTCATTCTACCTAAAACAGAGAGAACATTTGAGAAGGCCAACCCAGTTAGTTTCTTAACCTTGAATTATCTTCTTCTCCTCCTTTCTCCCTTACTAGAATCTCCCTGTGTTCTGACTGAGGATGCTTCTCAGCTAAGTATATATTTTTTACACTTTTTAACTATTCAGAGTTGAATAAAACAATAACTGAATTCAAGGAATAAATGTGTGTGAAGCACTCGAAACAAACCAAAAACCAGTAAAGATAGTGCCTCCAGCCAAAAACACCTCCAAAGTTATTTAAAAGACTTTTTATTGTTCGCACAAAAACACCATAAACGCCACTTCTCCTATTACGTTTTCGTCCTGTCAGGACTTCATCAGACAAAATTCTGTTTCCAACAACCCTGTTTAAATACTATCACATACCAATTTAATTAAAATAAACCAATAAAAACACTTCCTACAATTTCAAAATCATCAAATCATATTAAATATATTCATTCATGAACATTAATTAATCAAAGTTGTATGAAATGCTTTAGTGCTTGTGAAATACATTGCCTACCTCAAAAACTCCTTTTAAAACATTATTAATACATTTTATTCTATAAATTATTTAAAATAATTAAATAGTCAAAAAACTTATTATCCTTATTTTTATAAGCTATAAAAAATATATTTCATTTAAATGTATGCTAGGGGAGCCATCCTTTTTCCTTTCGTTAAAATTTCATTAAAAATATTTTGGTATTCTACCCCCTCTTGTGGCCTTTTGTTGTTACTACAATCAAATTTTGTTTGCCTTTAACTTCAATAGTGACACTATTGATAAATAATCATTCAGCCCTGGTTCCTTTCCTGCCTCAAGGCTTATCTGCCAATTCAGTTCAGAACACATTTTGAAAAAATTGCATTTATTTAAACTGTATTTGCTTTAATACTGCTACACACTCAAGTGTGCTAGCTTACACTACACTTGGATTATTTTTAGTACTGTTTTAGCTGCTTTTCTGTAAATAAAATTCTAAGCTTGTTCCCTGCCTTTCCTGTAACTAGTCAAGTCCAGATACAGATTTGCTGTATCCAGGACTGTTTGTAAGCTTCTGAGCCCCCCAAGCCTTTCTGTGTTGGGGGGAAGCCTTTTAGCTCATCAGTGGGAGTGGTAAGCACTAGGTAACCTATCTACCACAGGAGGAGTGGTTTCTGGCCCAGAAATTGTAGTTTATTGACAGTTTGGGCAGTTTTTCTATCTTTTTCAACTTTCTGGTTTAAAAGATGACATTTGCGCTTGTTTACCACCTTTCCTGTAACTAGTCTAGTCCAGATACAGATTTCCTGTATACAGGACTGTTTGTAAGCTTCTGAATGGTGCCAAAGTCTGCTCTTCAGTTTTTCCCTTAGATCTGCTAGTTCTCTCCTTTCCTGCACTTTTACTAGCTTATTAGTCTAGCACTTTACCAGACTTCTTGTAGCAATTACTGTAGCACACAAAAGTGCTACCAGCACTAAATGTTCTACAAGGAAACAGCTTCAGTACTTACTGTTAATGCCGACCCCTCCAGGCATGTCTAAAGGTCAGTTCCATGTGCTTTGTCCTATTAACCTGGTGAACTTGGGCATCCTGAGACAATGTAGCAACTGCCTCATGTACACTGACAACCCTCTCCTCTTACCTCCCAACACTCAGAGTTGTGAGAGATGCACTTACATATCCCAATTGGTAGCCACACACTCTCCAACCAAGAACAGAATAGCTGGTCAAGAGGAGGTCAACCCTTGCACCACACCACATGGAACACATAGCCCTCCAGAATACACACCAGCACTCACTTCACATAAAAACACAAACCACACACCCACCTTCATGGAGGCTCACAAAAGAAATCTACCCAAACAGCAGAGACATCCAAGTCAGAAATGCACTTGACCACCACAACACTAATCTCGAGACACATAACTCTCCTAAACAGTGTACCACTGAACCAAAGCCCCTAAGGCAAAACAGCATGCCCAACACAGTAGTCATAGGTGACTCAATAGTAAGGCACACAGATGTCCCACTCACTAGGTTGAATAAAAAGAAAGTAGCAGTCAGCTGCTTGTCAGGTGCCAGGATCAGCCACAGAATGCACGCACTCAGATCTCTCAACAACAGGTACAAATATGACTCTGTCATTGTACATGTGGGTGTGAATGACCTGAGCCGTACCTCCCTGGACTACATGAAAAGAGACATGGAGGAGCTCTCAGATTATGTAGCCCTGGCAGGTATGACCCTAGCCCTGAGCAGCATCCTACCATCACCCAGAATTATGTACAAGCAGAAAATGATTTCAACAATTGGATAAGTTTCTGGTGTCATTCTAAGGGGATACAGTATCTGTCTGCCTGGGATGACATGATTAACAGACCTCGATGCTTTGCCAGAGATGGCCTGCATCTGTCACCCCTGGGCTTCTGGATACTGGCCAAGGCTCTTGCCACCCCTATAGTGCCTTTTTAGGCAGTGTTCCAAAGACCAAATTACCACTGTAACAGCTACAAACAAATGCAATCTGAGGGTCATGCTGCTCAATGCTGGAAGTCTAAATCTCAAAATGCACTCACTCGAAGCACTCCTTAAAATGGAGAACATTGACATTTGTGCCATAACAGAGACCTGGCTCAAGGCAGGAGAAAGCACCCCTGCACTACCAGGCTCTAACTCATTCCACACTTTTCGGCCCCAGAATCAAAGCTCCAAAGGCAGTGGTGTTTCTATATTCATAAAGGATGCGCACACTTCCATACTGGTAGCCCAACATAATACATCTGAGATACTTCAGGTGCAGCTAACATTGGGTAAGACCGCAATTCAGGTCGTAGCCTGTTATAGGTCCCCAATCATGTCCCAAGACTCACACTCCACATTCCTAAGCACCATGGAGAATATTAGGGTCCAAACTAACACTCTCATACTGGGTGACTTCAACTACACCTCCATTAATTGGGAAAATTACTAATGTACCAATACACTTGCCCAATGTTTCCTGGAATTTATTAATTCCAGTGCCCTGGACCAGCTCGTTCTTACCCCCACCAGAGGTAGCAACATCCTTGACATGGCCATTACTAACATGGATGACCATTGCTCTACACAATAGTCAACTCCTTCCTGGTTAGATCCGACCAGAAACTAATCACCTTGGAAACTCACATCCCTCCCACCCCCACCCCCTCAAATGTAACCACCATGAAAAACATCTCCACAGCTAACTTTGGGCTCCTAAAAACAGAGGTGGCTACGTTCAAGGCACCCATGCAAATGTTGAATAGTTGCATGACCACCGAATCATACACCAATGCACTATATGAAAACATACACAAATGCATGGATCTTGCCATACCCAATAGAACCAAGATGCTCTCCTCCAAAAAAGGAAGACAATCTGGTGGTCCCCTGCCATAAACAAACTCTACAACAGAAGGAGGAAACTGATGCGGAATAAGGTGAAGTCCCAAGACTGGAAAACCTCCCTTATCAGCCTCAACAAAATGTTGAAATCCCTCATCAAATCCTCTAAAGCTAGCTATGAAAACAGAATTGTAGCAGACAGTAAAGACAACCACAAGGCCTTCTATATTTATGTAAAGAATCTCCATGGCAATTCCCAGATTTGCTCTGAGCTGCTGCACAATGGTACCTCCTACAACTAGCCAACATATATTTCCAATTTACTGGCCAACAGATTCAGTGCCAACTTTACCCCTCTCCCCCTCAAAGGACCAGTCACAGTACCAGTAGATTGCCAAGTTACTACTGCTGCAGAGGTTAAAACAGCACTGTGCAAGGCCAAGAATACAGCTTCTATGGGATCTGACAATATCCCTGGCTGTGTTCTACTTGAACTACAGAGTGAACTGGCACCTCACTTGTGTGCCCTGTTCAATCACAGCCTCACCTCAGGCTTTGCCCCTACCAAATGGCACACTGCTACAGTCATCCCGCTCCACAAAGGAGGAGTGACTACAGACCCTAGGAACTATCGCCCCATTAGCCTGACAAGTCTGATATGCAAAGCTATGAAATGCATCATCATGGACCTAATAAACAAGGATATAGGGAATCTCCAAACTGTGGATCCCACAGAGTTTGGTTTTGTGGAGGGTATATCATGCTTGCTCAACTTGGTCAACTTCTTTGAGTCAGTCACCAGAGCTGTGGATGAAGGCAAGGTGATTCATAGAGCCTACCTTGATCTGGCCAAGGCGTTTGATACCATTCCCCACTCAGGAATCATAGAAAAACTCACTAAGCTAGGCATCAACCCTTATATCACTAGGTGGGTTGCAAACTGGCTCAAAGGTAGAACCCACAGTGTAAAAGTGGCTGACTCCAAGTCAGACTGCTGATCAGTCACGAGTGGAGTCCCACAGGTTTCGGTCCTGGGTCCTCTCCTGTTTGGTATCTACTTCTCCAAAGTCCAGGCCAACATGAAGGGACTCTGGCTGACAAAGTTTGCAGACAACTGCAAGTTGGGAGCTATTACTAACTCCCCAAGTGATGTAGACATCCTACAGAAAGGCCTCACTGAGACCAATGACTGGTGTCAAAACCATGGCCTTAAGCTCAGTGCCAAAAAATGTGTCATCATCCCCTTTGGGAAAAACCCAGTTCGCATGAACTACCATATTGATGGTAGTCCACTCTACACAGAAGGTATTATAAGAGATCTGGGAACACAGGTTGACAGCAACCTCTTTTTTGACCACCACATTGCCACTGTGGTCAGAAAGTCCTTCTATGTGGCACATCTCATTACTAAGGGTTTTGCATCCAGGAAGAAAGAGGTCATTGTCTCCCTCTACTCTTCCCTCATTAGGCCAGTAATTGAGTGCAATGCCCCCATCTGGCATGCACCTCACTAAACACTTGCAACTACTGGAGAGGCTGCAAAAGTACCTCACAAAGAGGTTCCTAGGCCTTAAACATTTGTCCTATATGGACAAACTCAAAAAACTCCAACTATTCTCTGTCTCATATCACCTACTTAGAGGTGATCTCTGCTTGACTTACAAAGACATGTCTGACCCAGCTCTGTTAGAAATGCTACATCTAAAGAAATCCCAATCCCTCTGCACCACACACTCCAGAGACCTCAACCTCATTACCACAATCAACAGAACATGCTGGAGGGCCAGGTTCATAACCCAGAGACTGCCCATGCTATGGAATAGACTTCCCATACATGTCAAGCACAGCACCTCACTGGCCCTCTTCATGAGAAATCTTGATGAGTAGATGGAAAATAGAAAATTCACCCCAGGGATCACTCCAGTGGCTTTACTCAACAGAGGCACTGGCAACTAAGGTCTGGTGGCACAATGCCGGGGTAATCCTATGGGCTAGGCTTGTAAAGACTCCAGGGCCATTAGCCTAGTACACACCTATGAACGTATTTGTTTCTAGCTTCAGAATATCTGCCTAAATACTTCACCTTAAATGTGCAGGGTCTATATGCATTAGTTTCCCCTCAAGTGTTTGCCAGTGCCCTGTACAGACTCAGAAGCCATGAGTGACATTTTTCCTGTAAAAGCACAATTGAAATTTCTCCATTACCTAGTTGCACACAGGACAACTAGTTTGCAGTGACAAGTACTGCCCCCAGAATCGCAAACTGAATACTCCTGACATTGCTTTATATCGTCACTCCAGCTATCTAATCAATAAAAAAAGGGTCTGTTGCCATGTATATGAACTTTCCCACTATCTCTGTTACCAGCTTGGTGAGTATGGGCATCCTGAGGCAATGCAGAAATTGCCTCATGTTTACTGACAACCAGTTAATTCTCAAACAAACTGATATATGTGAGAGATGCATTTACACAATATCACTGGAGGCAAAGCTCTCACATAAAAGTACTTCTGTCAAATAAGGCTGTCAGTAATATACACACTGCACCCATCACAGACAATTCAAAGCAGGCATATAGACCCACATATGCTGAGGCACTTAAATATAACCTTCCTAAACTACAAAGACCTCCTACAATAAGTAAACATAACAAATACCCTCAGCCGCTCCAAAAGCACTCTTTCAAAACAACACCCACATCAACAGGTAGAGCTACATCTCATGGAGTCTCTACCTCTAAGGCCAAAAGGCAAGCCACCACACAATCCAGCATTCTGGTCATTGGAGACTCCATCGTGAGACACACTGATGTCCCTCTCATCAGGCTGAGTAAGGAGAAAGTCACGGTCAGTTGCTTATCAGGGGCTAGGATCCACCAAATTATGCATGCACTCAGGTCATTGGACCACAAGTACCAGTATAACTCAGAAATAGTCCATGTGGGAGCAAATGACCTGAAACGTACCTCACTATACTATACAGACACATCATGGAGCTCTCGGAATGTGTGTCTCAGGCTGGTACGAGTCTAGCATTGAGCAGCATTTTACCTTCTCCAAGGATGATGCCACAATATGAACAAAAAATGACTGACTTACATAATTGGCTTAGTTTCTGGTGTCATTCTAAGGGGGGGGGTGCAATATTTGTCAGCTTGAAAGGAGATGGTCAACAGACCATGCTGCTTTGCCAGGGATGGTCTGCATCTCTCCCCCCTAGGCTTTCGAATATTAGCTAAAATATTCTCTTCCCCGATAGTGCCTTTTTTAGGCAATGCCAAACTGAAAGTACTTCTGACATAACAAATCAAAACCATGAAAATCTAAAAGTATTATTGCTCAATGCTAGGAGTCTAAACAAAAACTCCACTACCTAGAAGCTCTCTTCACCCTAGAGAATGCTTATGTCTGTGTGGTCAGTGAGACATGGTTTAAACCCATGGAAAGGACACCAACAGTGCAAGGTTATTATGCCTTCCACACATTTAGACCAGCTACTACACAGACAGGGACTAAAGGTGGAGGTGTCTCTATTTGCAACAAAAATAAATATACCTCAAGGCTGGTCAAACAGGACAATGCACTTGAGCTGTTCCATGTTCAAATCACCATAGGCAAAATCCAATATCACTTCCTTGCTAGCTATAGGTTCCCCTCTATGACGTATGAAACCCATACCATGTATTTAAGCATATTAGAAGCACTAACTATCCAACCCAATGCCACATTCATGGGTGAGTTTAATTACCCCACTATTAACCGGGAATCTAATATGACACCAAATGTATAGGCACAGATATTCCTGGATTTTGTAAACAAACTACCTGAACCAGATAGTCAATACACCAACCAGAAGTGCAGCCATACTTGATCTGGTCCTCACTAATATGAGAGAGTGCTGCACACCCCCTACTGTAATGTCTTCCCTGGTAAGGGCAGACCACAAAATGGACTCCTTTGAAGTAAAAATAAAACCTGGACCCTCTGCTAAACCTGGAATATTTAAGAACTACTCTAAGGCTAACCTCCTGCTATTAAGATTCATAGGTTTATACTAGGCTATCTGCCCTAGGGCATTTATAAGCCTAGCCAGAGTGTGTTTGGCTTTCCCCACCCTTTTAGATTAGTTGACTGTGCCTCTATATAGTAGGTCACAGAAGGTAGCCCTTTTAAGGTAAGTTTACTGTACCTCTGTCAAGCAGGGACACAGAAGAGATCCCAGGGGTAAACGTACGATCTCCCATCCACTCGTCAAGACTTCTCTTGAAGAGGGTCAGTGAGGGGCTCTGCCTAACATGGATTGGGATTTTGTTCCAAAGTGAGGGAAGCCTCTGAGATATGAATCTGTCCATCCAGCATGTCCTATTTATTTCTGTGCTGAGGTTCAAGTCCCTGGAGCGTGTAGCTCTAAGGGATTTGGATTTCCTGAGGTGAAGCATGTCCATTAATTCTGGGTTGGACATGGCTTTATACGTCAGACACAGATCGCCACTGAGTAGGCGGTATGCAGCTGAGTAGAGCTGGAGTTTCTTTAGCCGAACTGCAAAGGGCATCTGTTTGAGCCCCTTGATCCTCTTGGTAAGGTACTTTTGGGGTCTTTCCAGTTGCTGCAGGTGTCAGGTAAAGTACATCCCAAATGGGGCATTGTATTCAATTATGGGCCTGACAAGTGATGAGTAGAGGGGCACAACGACCTCTCGATCTAGATGTGAACCCTTTCGTGATAAGGTGGGCTATACAGAAGGTCTTTCTAACCACTTTGACAACGTGATTGTCAAAGGAGAGATTGCTATCTACTTGGGTCCCTAATTACTTCTTCCGTACTTAATGGATTACCACCTATGTGGTAATTTGTGGGCACTTTGTTTTTCCCATATAGATGACTATGCACTTTTTAGCATTTAGCTTTAGGTCATGGCTCTGGCACCAGTTATCTGTCTCTGTGAGACCCTTTTGGAGGATGCTTGTGTCAGCTGGTGAGTCGATTACGGCACCCAGTTTGCAGTCATCTGCGAACTTGGTCAGCCATAGCCCACCCGTGTTAGCCTTTACCTTGGAGAAATATATACCGAACAAGAGAGGTCCCAGGACTGAACCTTGTGTGATGCCACTTGTAATTGGTTTAGAGTCTGACATGGCACCTGCTATTCTGACCATGTGGGTTCTATCCCTGAGCCAGTTTGCAACCCATCTTGTGACATAGGGGTTGATATTTAAGCTGGTGAGCTTATTTATGATGCCCGAGTGGAGTATTGTGTCGAAGGCTTTTGCAAGGTCCAGGTAGGCTGTGTGGACTACCTTCCCTTCATCTATCACTTTGGTAACTGTTTCAAAGAAGTCGACCGGGTTCAAGAGGCAAGATCTGCCCTTAACAAAGCCGAATTGGGTAGGATCCAGTGTCTGGAGGTTCCTAATGTCTTTGTTTATGATTTCCGTGAAGATACGCTCCATAGCTTTGCAGACCAGGCTAGTCAGGCTTATAGGGTGATAGTTTCCGGGGTCTGTTGTGGCACCACCTTTGTGGAGTGGGACCACTGTTGCTGTACGGCATTCCTTGGATACATATCCTGTAGTAAGCCTGAGATTGAACAGTGACTTTATATGAGGGTTTAGTTCTTCTTGGAGCTCATGTAAGATGCAGCCTGTGACACCATCTGATCCCATTGATGCTGTGTTTTTTGCTTTGGAGAGGGCAGCTCTCACCTGTGCATCTGTGATCTCAGGAAGGCTACACTCTGTTGGGATAGACATTTGCTCTTTTGGGGGGGAAGGGAGGGAGGGAGAAGTTTGCACTGAACCTTTCTGCCAGGATGTTGGCAATGTCTGTGGGTTCAGTGTATTTTTTGTCATTTTGCACTAACTCAGAGCATATCTGGGAGTTACCTCCCAGGTTTCTGACATAACTAAAGAAGGCCTTGTGATTATCTTTAGTGTCTTGTGCAATTTTTCTTTCGAAGCTGGCCTTAGATGATTTTATGAGGGATCATAGTTTCTTGCTAGTACTGATCAGGGACGCCTTCAATTTTTGGGATTTTACTCTATCATGTAGTAGCATTCTCCTTCTGTTGTATAGCTTATTTATGGCCGGGGTCCACCAGACAGGTCTCCTGCCTTTGGAAGAGTGAGTCTTGGTTTTATTTGGGATAGCATGCTCCATGCATTCCTGTAGGTGTCCATAGAATGCTTTTGTAAAGAATTCTGCATTTTGGGCTGTATTTTCCACTGGCCCAGGGGCTTTGAAGGATTCCACCTCGGTTTTGAGAAGTGTGAAGTTTGCTTTTGAGAAGTTCTTCACCGTGGTTTCCTTAGCTAGGGGTGGGAATGGAATATGGATGTCCAGTGAGATTAGTTTATGGTCTGATCTTACCAATGAGGGGTATACCTCTGGTGTGGAACATAGAGACCCTATGTTGGTGATGACCAGATCCAATATGTTTTCCCCTCTTGTGGGAGTGGTGACCAGTTGTTCCATAGTATTTGAGTTTATAAATTCTAGGAACCATTGGGCGAGGGTGTTTGGGCTTGATTAGTTTTCCCAATCAATGTTTGGGTAGTTGAAGTCACCCAATATAATGGTGTTTGGAGAGACCTTCATATTCTCCAGTGTTCTCAGGAAAACCGAGTGAGGTTCATGTGTTTGGGAGGGTGGTCTGTAGCAGGCTACAAACTGAAAGGCAGTTTTGCCCACTGTTAGTTGCACATGGATGGTCTCTGATGCTTCGTGCAGTGCCACTAACCTGGAGGTATGGGTATCTTTGATAAATATGGATACTCCCCCTCCTTTTGTGGTTCGGTCTGAGTTTTCGGGCCGGAAAGCATGGTATGAAGTATAACCTGTTAGTGCTGGGGTGCTCTCGGGAGCCTTGAACCAGGTTTCTGTTACTGCACAGATATCGATATTCTCCATACTGAGGAGAGTCTCGAGTGCGTGCATCTTGAGGTTTAGACTTCTAGCGTTGAGCAGCATTACCCTTAGTTTTTTTTTTCTTTGTGTTGTCTATGGAGGTGGGTTTGTCTTTTGAGCCTTGCCTAAAAAAGGCACTATGGGGGAGGCAAGAGCCTTTGCCAGTATTCGAAAACCCAGGAGAGACAGGTGCAAGCCATCCCTAGCGAAGCAAAGTGGCTTGTCGAGCATGTCATCCCAGGCTGACAGACATTGGATCACCTTTGAATGACACCAATACAACCTGGCAAAATTTCAAGGTCTCCATAAACCCTGAGAACAGTACTGCCTATGCAGAACTGTTCACAGAAACCTTGTATAAGCATGTTAATAGCTGCACACAGGCAGCTATACACACCAGAAACAAGTAAGAAGTACAGACCTAACAAAAAGCAAGACACCCTCGTGGAATCACAAAATCAACAGGCTGTATAACAGAAGGAAGAAAATCATGGCAAAAATTTGGAGGTGCAGCACCCTGCAGGATAAAAGCACTCTCATCAAACTAAACAAATACTTCAGAAGACAAAGTCTACCAAAGCCAAATTTGAGGTGAATTTGGCCTCCCAGGCCAAGGACAACCCCAAGGCATTCTTTAGCTATGTCCATAACCTTAAAGATAATACGCAATTGTGGGCAGAGCTAATTGTAAATGGAGCCACCTATACTGAGCCAGAAGATATAGCAAACCTACTGGCCAATAAAATCAGCTCCAACTTTACCCCTCTCTCCCCATCAACCTTCTCTCAGGAAATACCATCAAATATAACTCCCCCTGCTATCACTAGGGAACAGGTCCTTAATGCTCTCTCTAAGGAGAAGAATACTGCATCAATGGGCCCAGATAATATCCCGGGATGCCTTCTAAACAGCATGAAACATGATCTATCAGGGCCTGTGGAATTGCTATTAAACTACAGCCTCCAAACAGGCTTCATGCCTCATGAATGGAGAACAGCAACAGTCATCTCTCTACACAAAGGTGGGCCATCTACACACCCATAAGTCTCACTAGTCTTGTATGTAAAGCCATGGAAAGAATTACCAGGGAAATAATCAGTAGGATATAGTAAACCTCCAGACACTGGACCCAACCTAGTTTGGTTTCAGAAAGGGCAGATCATGCCTACTCAACCTGGTGGACTTCTTTGAGAATGTCACCAAAGCAATGGATGAGGGTAAAATGGTTCACACTGCCTACCTTGACCTGGCCAAGGCATTTGACAGAATACCCACTTGGACACTGTTGACAATCTCAGGAGGTTAAGTACAAACTGTATGCCACTCAGTGGATAGCCAACTGGTCAAAGACAGGACCCAAGAAGTTTGAATTGTGGATTCCACCTCTACAAAGAAGCCAGTCACAACTGGAGTCCCTCAGGGATCAGTCCTTGGAATGCTCCTTTCTGGCATTTACTTCTCTGAAGTCAAGGCCAATGTCAGCGGTCTCTGGCTGACTAAATTTGCAGATGACTGCAAATTAGGAGCTGTCATTGAATCCTACACTCACACAAATGTTCTTCAGGAGGGGCTGACACAGAAACAACTGGTGTCAGAGCCATGGACTAAAATTAAATGCCAAGAAATGCATAACAGTATCCCTTCAGAAGTCATCCACCTCTGGTAACTATCTTATTGACAACACACCCCTTAGAGTTGACCCAGTAGTCAGGTACTTAGTGGTGCATATAAATAGTAATCTAGCCTTTGACCATTAGGTGTCTACAGCAGTGAGGAAATCATTCTAAGTTGCGCACCTTATAAACAAAGGTATGGCATCTAAGTCCAAGGAAGTCATTGTTCCACTGTATTCAGCATTCATAAGTCCTATCATTGAATATAGTGCCCCCTTTGATATGTACTTAACCAGGCATATACAATAATTTGAATGTCCACAGAGGTTCCTTACTAGAACAATACAGGGCTTAAGTAAAATGTCCTATGCAGACTGCATCAAGGCTCTATCCCTGTATTCCGTCTCCTATAGGCTTTTGAGGGGAGATCTATGCCTGACATACAAGGCATTGTCAGACCTGACTCTTGATGGGCTTCCTGCATATCAGCAAAACAAACAGCACCAGAATTAAGCATGCTAAAGACTTAAACCTTGCCTGTGATATAAACAGGACCTGCTGGAGATACAGGTATGTATCCCAGAGATTACTCCATCTCTGGAACAGGCTCCCTGTCCATGTGAAGCAGAGTTTCTCCCTAACTCAATTCAAGTGCAACCTGGACAACTGGACAGGGAACAGGAAATTCATCCTTGGTTTGGTACCTATGTCTCTAATGGACACAGGCAACCTGTAAATGGCTCATCTCCCAGGCCCAAGCTTGTAAATGTTTCATCTCTCAAGCCCTTAGTTACACTTATCAAGGGTATCAGAACTTATCAGATACTTGGGTGCATGGCTAGGCTTAAAAATGCCCTTGTGGTCATTAATCTAGTAAACACCTATGAACCTATGGACTTTACTTTGTTGATACCACCAATAAAAACAGACATACCAGAAACCTAGTATCTTCCTTATTCCTAGATCTGGCCAAAACATTTGACAGCTTCTTACACCATGAACTATTAATAAAACTCTCCCCCTAAGGCCTCTTCTCCTCCTCCCCCTCCTGGTTTAACAACTACTTAACAGACGGATTCTAAGCAGTAAAACGGCAGCAAGAATACTCATAATTTCATCCTATTACTGTAGTGGTGAAACAAGGTTCCATACTTGGGCCCGCCTGTATAACATATTTATAAATAATCTACACACTGCTTCCAAGCATGCCACATTTATTTACAACATATAGATGACTCTATACTCATCTGCAAGTCTCAACCCTACAAAAATGCCAAGGAATTACTCCAGAATCCTTTACATCCATAGAATCCTGGCTAGACAACTCAACTTCTACTTAACTCTGCAAAACAGAAACTATTTTTCACCTCTAAAACATTCTCCCAAAGCAAAACTCTTGTCAGAATCACTTAAACAACACCCTAATTGAACAGGTCTCTAATACCAAACTCTTAGAAGTCACCACTGATGACAACATGAACTTTGACCTGTACTTCCAAACTTTTATTAAAGAAGCACACCAAAAGCTTGGCTCTTACGTAGAACAAAATCCTTACAGGCAGAACTAGAGAGACACAGCAAAAGCCTACCTCCTACCTACCCTACTGTCTGCATCCCCACTCTCTACTAACCTACAAACTTCCACACAAATTAGAAACAATGCTACAATAAAACAGTTCACTTTGCTAATCGCCTTTATTACTTGTCACTGTTACACCCTTAAACTGGACTGAACTCCCACATCACCTCTATGAAGGTCAGCTACTAGCAGCTCATAGTCTAATCTACTACCCTAAGTATCCATCACAAAAAAGTGTGCTCCAGTTTTGTCGCCCAGCAAAAGATGTTTGCTCTAAGGACAAAGTCCTCCTCTCCATCACTAAAGCCCACAATGCATTGGAAGCATCCTTATACTCGAATGTAAACTCAAATTCTGTAGCTACCCTCTTGAATGCCTTCCCACATGCTCTCAGGCCTCTTGAAAACCAGCAGGCATTCAAAACACATTTGAGAATACCACTCAACATCCTGGCTCTGTAGCTGTACATCTGCATAACATCTCTGGCATCTTCCTTCTTGTCTGCTATAACTCTGCTCTCGTCTACTCTCATCACGTTGCTTTCACTCTCACCACTTTCTACTTATGGCGCCCTT